>NC_083572.1:66672344-66889844 GCF_027579695.1 Neoarius graeffei
TGCAGAATTTGGCAGTGATGTTAGTGTTGATATTCTTATCAGTGTTTATATATTACACCCTGCAATGACCTGGCAACTTGTCCAGGGTGTACCCTGCCTCTTGCTCATAGTCAGCTCGGATAGGCTCCAGCTTGCCCGTGACCCTGCACAGGATAAGCGGTTACAGATAATGGATGGATGGATGTTTATACATTACTTTATATGAATGTCTAAAGGGCCTGATCCTGTGGAGCAGTATGGTACCAAAGCTGTGTTTGGCCTGAGTGGTGATATTGATGATACACAGTGGAGCGCTGCAGTAACCAGTCCTCCTGGGGACATTGTCTCCTTGTCCATCTGTTCTGCCCCTGATGCACCAATCGGCAGCTACACCATGATTCTAGACGGCAGGATTCAGTTTAAATTGATACTACTGTTCAACCCCTGGTGCCCCCGTGAGTGAAAATTTAACACAAACACAAACAGAAGCCTTGAATTTGTTATCCTTCTGTACAAACGAAACAAAAGCAGTGTTAATTTATTTTTATACTTCATCAGCAGGCCACACACAAATGCCTAAGCACACATAATTAAATAATATTGGCTGGCGTTGAGTGGTATATCAGATATATTCCATTCAGCTAGCATGATATTGAACAAATCGAAGACGAGTTCAATATCATGCTAGCTGAATGGAATATTTCTGATATATCATGAAAAAAGGCAACCATTATTATTATTATTATTATTATTATTATTATTATACATACACATTCCGTTTGGGTGTTCAACACAGCTTTCTCTTTCAAAATTCTCTCAAAAGCTTCTGTATTTAATGAAGCAAACCTGGCAGCCATGTTTGTTTACAAATTGTCAAAGTCACTTGCTAGCACAAAAGTTTTACATCTCCGACATGTGACGTCCTGTTGTCTTGACAACCATGCAATATCGTAAACCATATTCAACACTCATTTTCCATTGGGTAGAGTGATGTAATGCATGTAGGATAAGCGATATGCTAACAATATTGCATGCTATCAAACCAAATGAATGAAACCCACTAGAAGGGAATAGAATACATGTTTTTATTCCATCGAAAAAGTGTACTGTATATAAAACACATATTACATGTTCAGTGTCTATTAATGCTAGTGAATGTTTCCATCAGGCTTATAAAGGATGATGTATTTCGGTTATTTGCTGAACAGGAGATGCTGTGTACATGAACAGCGAGAAGAATCTGGAAGAATATGTTTTAGCTCAGGATGGGATCATCTACAAGGGTGATGCCAAATATCCCATCCCTTCAGCATGGTATTTTGGCCAGGTGCTCTCTCACACACACACACACACACACACACACACACACACACACACACACACACACACACAATGATGCACGTCATTTATTATCTATCATCCCGTTCTACATATACTCCAAATGTTGGATGTAACCCCAAAATAACTCTCACTCTACCCCCTTAAAAAGATAGGGCTTGCAAGCTTACAAAAAGAGTGATGATGTAGAGACTGAAAAAATGCAGAGAAAGGACATTATGGTACAGGAGGTTTTTAGAGGCGCCAACACTGATAAGATAAATAACTATAGTAAAGCAGTGCTGTATTACCACTCCAGAGTCCAAGCTTTGATCCTGAATCCACATATTTCACATCATCTTCCCATGACTGCTTGGATTTCCTCTATATTCTCTGGTTTCATACCACCTCCAAAAACATGCCTCTGTGTATGTGTGTGACCTTGACCCAGATGAAACAGCTACTGTTTTAAAATGAATGAATTATTCAAAAGGCACAGTAGAGGAAACCGGTGTTAGAATGTATGATCAGTGCAATACAAAGGACAATTACGTACACTATCATGTGTTTTGGATTTTATAAGAGGTTTTATGTATAGCATATGCACTTTAAAGGGAAAATAAACACCTGTATAAACTTGCAGATGTTGGGCCACCACAAGCCACCAGATCCTTGCAAATTCGATAAATCTCTGGAAGTGTACTCGAGGCATGAGCCCCATTCTTCTAAAAGATAATCCCTGGTGTTTTATTGATGATAATAGAAGGCACTGTCTAATATTGGTCCAAACTCTCCCATAGGTGCTAATCTGCCCCACAGCAAAATAGAGTCACCAGTGTTTTCTTTAATTTGTCATCTGCCTATATATGAGGCATTTTGCAATCCATACACACTCTCAGAAAATAAAGTACATGATTGTACCTTTAGGGGTACAATGGTTTGTCACTGGGGCAGGACCCTCATAGGTACCCTTTAAATACTGCTAGGGAACATATATGTATCTTTTTGGCCCTAAAAAGGTACACGTAGTTACCTTGAGGTCCAATAATGAGCCCTAGGGGGTACATTAGTGTTGATTGTAACTTGGGGACAGAAATGGACTCCTACTGTACCCCTTTTTTTGACAGCGCAAGGCTTGAGTTAGGCTCAGGGTTTGCATGGTACGTGTTAAACGATGTTTGTATAATTGAAACCTCATGGGATTTCTAAAACTCTTATTAGACAAACAGATCAGATGATAAATTTTGTCACAGTTGTCACATTGCTATTATTGTCGCAAACCTTTCCTAGTAGGGTAATAATAATAATAATGGCTAGTTTATGCTTTTCTGCAATTCTTAGTTTGAAGAAGGCATTCTGGATGTGTGCCTAAGAATTCTGGATGTGAACCCTAAGTACCGGCGTAACCCTGGGAAAGATTGTTCTGGTCGCAGAAACCCTATTTATGTCTCTCGAGTGCTTAGTGCTATGGTGAGAATTACATTTCTACAACTTTGCTCATTATGCTATGCACTCATTTGAAGGCATTTTGTAATGCATATATTCATCCAGACTCACACACAAATACACACTCACAGGTGAACAGTAATGACAGAGATAATGGGGTACTGGAAGGCTGCTGGAAGCAAACTTTTGAAGGTGGAGTCAGTCCCATGTCCTGGAGAGGGAGTGTGGAGATTCTCAAGACTTGGAACTCCACTTCTTGCCTGCCTGTCCGCTTTGGCCAGTGCTGGGTGTTCGCTGCAGTTGCCTGCACTGGTAAGAATTTTTCTTCTTCACAAATTCTTTGCAGTTAGACAAGCCTGGAGATATGGACCGACGTAATTCAATTTGGTAGTAAAATATGCATTAGAGCTAGCTGGCATGGGAGAATAATTAAAAAGGCACCAATAACAGCACATTAAAAGCATTGGTAATGGATTTCACTTGTCATGAATAAATAAGCCAAATTTCTTGGGCATTTGTCCTCAGTGTCTCGAGCACTGGGTATCCCCTGCAGAGTGGTGACGAACTACCTCTCAGCCCATGACACCAACAGCAACCTGGTGATTGAGCGCTATGTGGATGAAAATGGCCAGCTGCTGAACACCACCAGAGACATGATCTGGTAATAACAGTTCACTTCTGCTATCATTAATTTATGTCAGAATTATAATATGTACATACATACGTGCAAAGTTAGTCTTATGTTTTTTAGTTTTTTTTTTTAAACTAGGTTATTGTTGCTGTTGTAGTTCTCATCAGTGTTGATGTCCCCATAGCCCCAAATACATAAAGTATGGGAGTGCTGCTAAGGTGCAGAGCTGCTTTATACATAATAGTTTGAAGTTTAGACTTGATTTGCTTTGAAACTGTAGCCAGTGTTGAGGTATGGGTATAACTTGTGCTGAGTGCTTGGTAAGTAAGCAGGTGAATTTTTAATTTTCTGAATTTACTTCCCCTATTGTCAAAGTTGAATTATTTCTGTGGACTTTAAGACTATTCATATTCAGACATACATAAATGCAAATGTGTACGCTTGTGAATAGTCCTATTCATATGAATAAACCTGTGTTCTTCCCTTGAATTACTCACACACTTCAAATTAAGGCACAAACTGACCTATTGAGAAAGTTTTAACATTTGGGCAACAATGACTAAGCAGTTATTTATAGAAAAGGGAGGTATATTTAATGAACAGATCATCTGGTTTGTGCTGTGTTTATAAATGTTCCTGCATTAAAAACATTCAACTGTCATTTGACAGTTTGGAAAGGAAATGATTCAAGACCGGTTTCCTCATGAATGAGGTCAATAATATCTGACACGACTTTCAGTGTACACGACTCTGGTAAAGTTTACAATTTACTGTAAATGTAAAACACAGTACTCTAGAGTAAAAGATGTAAGGTCACACTTTTGGATTATAAGTTGCTCTGGACAAATGTCTCTGCTGAATGATTAAATGTTGTTAAGGGGAGCGAGATGTGGTGAGATAGGATCCAAAAGCAGAACACAAACCAGAAAATCCAATGAATAAAAAATGATTTAATTAAAGTCCAAAAAGTCAATGAACAAAAATAGCAAGAATAGTCCAGACAAAAAACTTGAGACAAAAAGACATAGTGCAAAAGCTAAGACTAGGCAAAACAGAGAGCCTGGAAACCAGAGGTTTAAGCTGTGATGCATGAAAGGTGGGGTGAACACGTCGCATGGTGAGTGGTAATACCAGTCTAACGGAACATGGATTGATTACCTTCTTGATGAGGAAGGGTCCAAGGAACCTGGGTGCCAGCTTGTGAGAGACGGCCCCAAGTGGCAGGTGGCGCATGGAGAGCATAACTCATTGGCCCACTCGGTAGGTGGGTGCCTTGGAGCGATGTTTGTCAGCCTGCTTCTTGGATGCAAGTGCAGAGCGAATGAGTCTTCTCCGGACCAATGCCCATGTCCTCTGGCAGCGGTGTATAAAGGCCTGGGCTGATGGTACGGCGACCTCCTCCTCCTGGCTGGGGAACAGTGGTGGTTGGTACCCTAGTGAGCACTGGAATGGAGAGAGACCTGTGGCAGAGGAAGGGAGAGTGTTGTGTGTATTCGATCCAAGGTAGGTACTTGCTCCAAGAACTGGCATTCCTGGATGCCATGCACCTGAGTGCAACCTCCAAAGCCTGGTTAGCCCGTTCTGCCTGGCCGTTGGTCTGTGGGTGGAAGCCTGAGGAGAGACTACAGGTAGCCCCGATGAGTTTTCAGAAGGCTCTCCAGAACTGTGCAGTGAACTGAGGACCCTGGTCAGAAACTATGTCGGTAGGCAGACCATGTAGGCAGAAAACGTGGTGGATGAGTAGTTCTGTGGTCTCTTTGGCTGAGGGGAGCTTGGGCAGAAGAATGAAATGGACGGTCTTAGAAAAACGGTCAATGACAGTAGGAATGCATGTATTGCCACCTGAGTTGGGGAGTCCTGTGATGAAGTCCAGGGTGATGTGAGACCAAGGTCGATGTGGAGTAGGAAGGGGTCTTAGTAGGCCAGCAGGGGGTTGGTTGGCTGTCTTGTTCCGGGAGCATGTGTCGCAGGCTGCCATGAACTCCTGGACGTCCTCCTTGATGGATGGCCACCAAAAGCGCTGCTGGATGAGAGCCAGGGTTCGGGCGGCTCCCGGATGACAGGCCAACTTGGAACCATGACCCCACTGCAGCACCTGAGTTCGCACATGACAGGGGACAAACAGATGGTTACGAGGAATATTGTTGGAGTTAACTTCACCGGGGTCCTGCTCCAGGGCCTTGTGCACAAGTATCTCAACCTCTAGAATAGTGGCTCTCACCAGGCAGCGTGGAGGAAGGATAGTCTTGGGTGGCTTGGACTCCTCTTGGTGAGAAGAGAACATTCCTGGATCGGGCATCGGGTTTGCCGTTCTTGGAGCCTGGGTGGTAGGAGAGCGTGAAGTTGAATCAGGAGAAGAAGAGAGACCAACGGGCTTGACAGGAGTTGAGACATTTGGCAGACTTGAGATACTCCAGGTTTTTATGGTCGGTCCAGACTAGGAACGGGAGGTCAGACCCCTTGAGCCAGTGCCTCCACTCCTCCAAGGATAGTTTCACGGCCAGTAGTTCACGGTCGCCGATGTCGTAGTTTCGTTCAGCTGGGGATAGCCGGCGGGAGAAGGAGCATGGGTGGACCTTGTTGTTGTTGGCCCTCTGGGATAGGATGGCTCTGACCCTTGACTCGGAGGCGTCAACCTCGACGATAAACTGCTTGGTAGAATCGGGTATGGTGAGAATGGGTGCTGTGGTAAACCTGTGCTTGAGACTGGAAAAGGCTTTCTCTGCTTCCTCCCCCCACTTGAACTTGGTCTTGGTTGAGGTCAGGGCTGAGAGAGGTCCAGCCACCATGCTGAAGTTGCAGATGAAACGCCTGTAAAAGTTGGCGAACCCCAGGAAGTGCTGGAGCTCTCGTCTCAAAGATGGGGTGGGCCAGTCAGCGACTGCCTCCAGCTTGAAGGGGTCCATCTGGATCTTGGCTGGTGAAATGATGAACCCCAGGGACAAGACAGAGCCTGATGGAACTCGCTCTTCTCTGCCTTAACAAACTGCTTATTCTCCAGCAGGCATTGAAGAACCTGCCGGACATGACCCCGATGTTCCTCCAGGGAGTGAGAGAAAATCAAGATATCGTCCAGGTAAACAAAGACAAAGGTGTTAAGAAAGACCCTCAAAACATCATTAACCAACACCTGGAATACTGCGGGCACGTTAGTCAGGCCGAAAGGGACTATGAGGTACTCATAGTGGCCTGTGGTGGTGTTGAAGGCCGCCTTCCATTCGTCCCCTTCCCTGATCCTAACTAGGTGATAGGCATTGCATAAGTCCAGTTTAGTGAATACCTTGGCTCCCTGGAGTAGTTTGAAGGCTGTAGTCATGAGTGGTAGTGGGTAGCGGTTCTTGACTGTGATGGCGTTGAGACCTTGATAGTCAATGTAGGGGCGGAGCGACTTGTCTTTCTTCTCCACAAAGGAGAATCCCGTCCCTGCCAGGGAGGAGGAAGGGTGGATAATCCCAGCTGCCAGAGACTCAGTGATGTATTTCTCCATGGCCTGTCTCTTGGTGGGGGAAAGAGAGTAGAGACGTCCCTTGGGTGGTGCAGTCCCTGGCAGGAGGTCGATACCACAGTCATAGGGCCTATGAGAGGGAAGGGACACTGCTTGGGTCTTACTGAAGACAGGCTTGAGGTCCAGATACTCCGGAGGCACATGAGAAAGGTCGGGAAACTCGCTGGCTGAGGTGGTTTGGCGGGAGGCAGTGGAGTTCAGGCAGGAAGGACTCCAGCCTAAGATGGTGTGGTCAGTCCAGTTTAAATGGGGGTTGTGCTGCATCAACCAGGGTAATCCAAGAATAAACGGGAATACGAGGGTTGTTCATGATGTGAAGTTGTATCGTTTCGGAGTGATTACCTGAAATCCTTAGGGTGAGCGGGGTGGTGAGGTGAGTGATGGTTGTCAAGCCAGTGCCACTGAGTGTCAGGACGGTGAGAGGGACCTCGAGGGCGAGTAACAGGATTCCGAGATCCTTGGCGGTGGCACAGCAGATCAGGTTCCTGTCCGCCCCTGAAGATGGTGATGCCGGTTGTTGAGTGTGATGATAACAGGGAGTAATGGTCGGCAGGGGACTGGTTCTGAGCATTGCCCACCAGGGCCCCTCAATTCACTGGTGGGCTCGTCCTTTTAGCGGGCAGGCTCGGCAGATGTGTCCCTGCTGACCGCAGTAGAAGCAAGCCCCTGTGCTCCATCAGCGCAGTCGTTCCTCCGCTGACACCCGTACCCGATCTACCTGCATGGGTTCGAAGGACAAGGCAGGTGGTGGAGAGGGGTTGAAGTTGAGGCGGCTCCTCTCTCTCCTCTGTTGTTGAACCCGTGCATCAATGCGATTGGCAAGGTCCATCAGGCTGGAGAGGTCCGACGGCAGTTCCCGCAAGACGAGTTCATCCTTGATGGCATCGGATAAGCCATGTAGGAACGTGTTGATCAGGGCACTCTCGTTCCAACCGCATGATGCTGCCAATGTCCGGAACTCAATGGCATAACCCGAGGTAGATCGGGACCCCTGCCGCAGCTCCATGAGCTCTCTTGCCGCCTCCCGGCCGGACAGAGAGTAGTCGAATGTTTGCCTCATTTCCTCAGAGAATTCCTTGAAGCTGGAACAACAGGGCATGTCGGCGTCCCAGACCGCCATTCCCCATTCCCTGGCCTTGCCAGTGAGAAGCATGATGGTATAGGCTACCCAGGAGCATTCTGTGGGGAAAGCCAGAGGTTGAAGCTCCAAGATCAGCGAACACTGACAAAAAAGATCTACAGGTACCTGGTTCTCCACTGTAGGGCTGAGGCGAAGGGAGTCTTGGTTCGTGGAGAGTGGCAGTGGCGGGCGGTGAAGAAAGAGATGGCTGGGCAGGGGTAGGCACGGCTTGGGAGTGCTGGAGTTGTGTGGCCAGGAGGTTGAGTGAGTTGGACAGGGTGGCCAGGTTCTGGGTGATCTGCCTGAGTTCCTGTTGGTGGGTCCCAAGGAGGGCTCCTTGCTGCTGTATAGCTATTCTCAGATGGTTAAGTTCTGCTGGATCCATGTTGGCCAGAAAGTACTGTTAAAGGGAGCGAGATGTGGTGAGATAGGATCCAAAAGCAGAACACAAACCAGAAAATCCAATGAATAAAAAATTATTTAATTAAAGTCCAAAAAGTCAATGAACAAAAATAGCAAGAATAATTCAGACAAAAAACTTGAGACAAAAAGACGTAGTGCAAAAACATAAAAAAAATGACAAAACATGAGTACAAAAACTGTGGCTAAGACTAGGCAAAACAGAGAGCAAAAATCCAGGAAGCAAAAATGGCACAGAGACGACATGAGAAACAGACAAGATGTTCTGGCAAAGTCCCCTTCTGAGAATGGCCTATTTATACACAGCAGAGCAGACCAGGAAGTGAATGACGGCAAGATGGAAGTCCCATCCCGGATCCAGATTGCGCTGAACTGGGAGATAGTAAATCTCCGGAGTGGAAGTCCGGGGCGGATCATGACAAATGCAGATGTAAAGTAGGTGTTTTTGAATAAAAGTGAGTTGTTGGGTTTTTTTTTACCCCCGCAGGAACTACCATTGCTGGGTGGAGAGCTGGATGGCTCGTCCTGATCTGAAAGCAGGCTTTAATGGCTGGCAGGCCAGTGACCCCACACCCCAGGAGAAGAGCGAGGGTATGGACAATATTTTTAATGCAAATAAGATTGAAACATCTTCATTTTTATTTCATTGTAACAAATGGAGTAAAATCCCATCCATTTCTTTCCCACACCCTTAGGGGTATACTGCTGTGGTCCAGTCCCAGTGCAAGCCATAAAGGAGGGAGAGCTACTGTGCAAGTATGATGCCCCGTTTGTGTTCTCGGAGGTAAATGCAGATGTGGAGACCTTCCTGAAGTACAAAGATGGCAACACAAGAAAGATCATCACTACTACTGTGGTTGGCCAGGAAATCAGCACTAAGAGTGTTGGAAGTGACAAGCGAGAGGACATTACCCATCTTTACAAGTATCCAGAAGGTAATGTAGAGTATATCCACCAGTCCTCTGGTGCTCATCATTCACACTTCTACCACAAATTGTGCAATCAGTTAGCCACATAAACACTGACATTAAAACCCAAAATTACTGAAATTTCTCTGACATTGTTTTAACTTTGCATCTATTAGGATGTGAAAGGTACAAACTGATTCCATAGCAGCTGTAGAATATTGTGTTACCTACACTGTTAAAAAAAGCATGCTGCGAAGGTTTGTTGGATCGGTACAGCTTTTTAGCTCCCTGGGCTGTTGCTTTCAATCCTCTCTGAATTTCAACTGTCTCTAGACTATGTTGTAGAACTTTAAAAGTGTTCCCATAGAGGGACAAACTGGGGAAACTTTAGAATTCTAGATTTACTGTTTTTCTTGAGAGAGTAATGACAACCCTGGCATTTGACCTGCTTTAATGTTTTCCTGAGACAGGCACTGCTGAAGAACGAGAGGTATTTAAAAACGCCAACCATCAAAACAAACTTCTAAAACAGCCAGTCAACACCGGCCTACATGTCACCATCAAGGTCAGCACGGAAATGAGGAAGGGCTGTGATTTTGATGTCTTTGCCTTGGTTTCCAACCAGACATCGGTGTTAAAAAAGTGTCGTCTGGTGTTTGCTTCTCGTGCCATTGCTTATGATGGCACTATAGGGCAGGAATGTGGATTTAAAGACCTGCTCAATGTCGAGTTACAACCTGGAGGAGGTAGGTGTGTGTGTGTGTGTGTGGGGGGGGGGGGGGGGGGGGGTTTCCTTTGGTTAGATGATGCACGTGTTTGTATGTGGTGTGGTGATTGTCACTGTATGCAATTGATGTGTGTATGTGCGTTCTAGAGCGGAAGGTCCCACTGAGGCTGAACTACAGTAAATACTGCAATGCAATAACACAGGACAACCTGATCCGCCTGGGTGCTCTGCTGATTGACTACAGCACCAGAGAAGGCATTCTGGCTATGCGCACTATTGTCCTTGACAACCCAGAGATCAAGATAAGGGTACAGACATGCTGCCATGACAACTTTTAGTGAAAGAAAAACGAGAGGCTGGTGACAAGTGTTTACACCTGCTGTAACATAAATGATAGTGCCACATTAAATCTAACCAAAAATTGTTCAAAAATATAATGTGTCACTCAGTAATAAATAAAAAGTTGCAATCGTTGGCAAATTGCTTTAATATAAGAGGAATAAAATTCAACCTAAAAATGTTACCACAATACAAAAATTGGAATACAAACCTCCTCAGGAATTTTACTCGGTATATGGCCAAGATTGTACAGTATGTGACTGACATACACATATAGAAAAAAATAAATCTAACAAGTACCAAATAAGGAATAAATCATGACATAGTGCACCGTTGTAAAAAAAAAAAAATAATCAATGACAGGGTTTCTTGTTACCACTATGAAGTCCTAAGGTCCTGTATTTTTCTCCTTAAAATACCACAGCAAGTTTATGCTACTTTTATCCATTTATAGTTACATTTAATGTTGTAGGACATTTATGAGGCAAGTTTATTCCAGATATCACTTATGTTATAGGTGGTGTAAACAGTTGTTCCATCACCAACCTCTCCCTTTTCCTTTCTCTTGATGTTAATTAAAAAAGAAAGAGAAAATAAAAAGTACTTTGTCCTGAAGACTTGCCTCTGGTGGAAAACTTACTGACTGCTGCATATTGTTGATGCCAGAGACTTGTTCCTTAAATGTTCAATAAACATCTCATTACAAAAAGCCTCAAGAAATCAACCATCAGATATTTTTCTTTGTTAAATAATAGCACAATATATAATTGTTATTAAACTTAGATTATGTGGAGCAGTCTGTGTCCATGTGAATTTGCTGTTAGAAACAATATATTAGAAAGAGCACATTAATTTAAACCTGTGGGTTGAATTATAGTCATGAGAGTTAAGAATTCAACAGCACTGTGATATAAATTAAATAATTCACAGTGAACATTTATTTATCATATTATGTATATGGCATTGTGTCTTAGATCCTGGGAGAACCCAAAGAGAACCGTCAGCTGGCTGCAGAACTCACGGTGCTGAACACACTGCCAGAGGCTTTAAATGCATGCTGCTTCAGCATTGAGGGAGCCAACCTCACTGGAGGCAAGACTATTACTAAGAGGTATGTTACATTAAGCAGACATTGTCTACATTAATGTGCCGGTTTATAGATCATTTCACATACGAGCTGCAGTCTGAGAGCATTAAGACATGAAACACAATGGTTTATAAAACGCTTGTGTATTTTCTCTGTAAACAGACTAGCATTCAAAAATCACTTAAAACACTCCAAATGGATATAAAACTCAAATAATTAGCTACAGTGTTAAAACAAAACATTTGGTTTTAATAAATCAAGGCTGGCTGCAGATCCAAACATAGACGAAGGAGACAGCAGAAATTTTCCCCTTAGATCATACTCATTTAAGGTTTGTTTGCCAATATTAAACTCTGGCCTAGCAGCATGTGTTTCATAATCCCTAAAATATTTGATTTCCTGCTAATCTGGTTCAGTGATGTAGTTCAGTGATGGGTGATGTAGGACTAAATAATAAGAGACAAGACAAATGTTTGCACTCAGATCTAATGATGTGAGTACAATCCAAAATGACTTGCAAAAGCCAATAAGGCTCATGATGCTGTGAAGTCCAGAAATATAAATGCTTAATACGTGGATCAAGAAACTGCTTCAGTGCAAAGATCTAAAGATCTTATAATGTGATGCATGTTAGCCATATGCTGGTCTCCTGGTACATCAAACACTTGATGGCAAATGTTCATCTATGGACAGGAAACGAACATTAGATTGTGTCATTTAACTGCTTACTTATGCTAAACTCCATCAAACACTTATAGATTCAAATATAGTTTAAATTTTAAATGTTTTTTTTTCTGAATCTCTACTGGTTTCACTTCCTCCAGTCAGAAAAACACTTTGCCCGAACAGCTGATAAAATGGACTGGATGCACTGGACTGTCTTTTTAAGGATATTACTCTGCTTCCTCATATGTCCAGTATCTAACATTTTAAAAAAGCAATTAAATTGATGCCGTAATCAGCTGTGATGGGGCACGAGTGTGATATCTAATTAGTTTATATAATTTTTTTTCAGTATTTCAACCAGTGTTGAACCTGGACAAGAAGTCAAGGTCAAAATCTACTTCACACCCACCCATTATGGCTTGCGCAAACTACTGGTGGATTTTAACAGCGACAAACTTGGTCCCGTAAAAGGGTTCAGGAATGTTATCATCGGCAAATAAAGGTTCTAGATCACTCCAGCACTTGCTTCAAGGAAAACCAAATGAAAATGGCACACATTGTAGATCAAGAATGTTACAAGCCTAATGTGTCATTTCTGGGTGCATGCACAAGTTTGTGTTTGGAAGAAAAAAGGTTTGCACCAAAAGCATTTTTGTCAGCTGTATCAAGTCATTTTAACCAGCGTTTCCATTTTAACCAACCTTTCTATTTTAACCAACGTTTCCATTTTAACCAGCATGTAAATCCCCACCAGTTTTGTTTTTAGTTACATGAGACGGTCATTAAATACTTGAAGAAATGATGGATGTTTTCAACGTTAAAGAAACATTTTATTGCTATGGTTTTCCTTTGTAAATCAGTCCTTGTCCCTGACACAAGTCTCTGTCACTGCTATGAATGGTTAATATGTAACCAAGCCTTTTTGTTGCTTATACTGTATGTGTTTACACAAGTAAGTGCCCTGTGTACATATTTTGGAGTATAAAGCAGGTTGAAAAAGGAAAGCTGAGAAAATTATCTTATTCCCCAGATGTCTTTGTGTGTCCTACTTGGCTAACTCAGTATGACATCAGTGTAACTATACGGCCTATAGATCTTTTATAGAATTTTTTAAATAGGATTTTTCTTTATAGGAAGTCTAAACTGCAATGATTCTATAAACATGTTACTATCATCTTATAACTAAGTGCCTTACTCGACAACTTTAAATACAGCATTATGCTTGAAGCCCTCTTTGCTGCTGACTGTGTAAGCGTCTAGGTTTCTGTAAGGAGGCCAAGTGCTAAAATGTGACTGTCGGACAGTATACACAAATGATAATATTCTAAATGTTTCCGATGATTAGAAGTCAGTGTGTACACCTTTTATAGTATTGTTGAAGCATGTATTTTTCTGTGAAGCAGTTACTCTCCATTAAAGTCTTATATCACCAAGAGATGTGCTTTTAATCAGAGTTTATTGAATTACACCTGAAATTTAAAAGAGAACTGAAGTCATTTTTAAACCTGCTTTATTTCTTAATTAACGTGTTATTCAATTACGTTTTCAGTTTAAGTAACCTTGTATCGTGAATTATATTGGCAACTAATTGCAATTAAATATTATACTTATCGGCCTATTTGGTTTTTAGCCATGTTGAATTTAGTTCATTTGGTCCACGGCAGGCGTCACTTATCCACATGATCTTCACGAGACTTGTGTGAGACTTCGAAACGTCAAGTGTCAGCCAGGTGTCAGTGCCGCTATTTTGAAAACTGTTTTCCAAACAAAATATTGCACAAAAACAAGTTTAAATGACGATTACTGCCTACTTTTTTTAAACTGTCCTGATTGCTATCAAAACAAACAAAACTTCCGGCTTGATTACATCAGCATTCGAAAGAGGGCGCGCGCGTCTTTTGACAACGTTGGCAGATGTCGGTCACTTTGAGTTCCACTGTACGTTTTACTTCCGTCCTACGATGTCTCGCACAGGTCTCAGCGAATCTCGTTTACAGCCATTGCTTTGACATATGGACTGATATATTACATAGCATATTTCAAACAAACACTTATAACTTGCTATAGCAGTGACAAAATAGCTATCAAAAATGCATTCCTATATTTAATAAAATGAGATAAATAGAATTTTGATAATAAAAAAAAATTGCCTTCAGTTCTCCTTTAATTATACACATGAATAAACGATTTTCCAAACAGTACACCATTAAGACACCAGCATACCTCTGCCTATTTCTTGTTGATCAGCCGTTTCCGGACTAAACTAAAACAGATTATGTCAAAAGTAAATACTTGTTGATGGGGTGAAAAACAATCATGTAATTGAACTTAGTTACTATACATATTTTGCTGTATTTATACTTGAAATTTAAACACTCTTATTTAAGTACACTTACCTGATTAAATTTCCAAGGGGGGAAAAGTATATTTTTTTGTCCCTATATTTTTATTTAGACCTTCAAAGTCCTCATTACAAAATTTTGAAAGTCTCTTCTACTGTATGCTACACATTGATTGAAAGGGCATCTAATAATTTCAGTGTAGCACTAATCAAGCTCATCAGTGTAGACAGAAAACTCTCAAGAATCATGGCAATTGTCCTTGGCCTTCTCATGCTCCACAATGTAGTTAGTACTATAGCTATCCCTGTGCGTTTGAAGATGGATAAGCCACTGGACTGAAGTGTGGAACTTGAGGATGAACCACGTAACTGGGTTCTCTTTATCTACTTTTAGGACTTGTGTGAAAATCTGATGATGCTTTAGGTCATATTTATGCAGAAATATAGAAAATTCTAAAGGGTTCACAAACGTTCAAGCACCACTGTATATGGAAAAAAAATAACAGTTTCATAACTTTAGTACCACTTACTTTTACATTTCTGAGTACAAGTAAAAGTAGCAACTTGTTTACTTTCACGAGTACATTTTTTTGGCTGTATACTTCCATTATTAATCAAGTAAAATTTTAAAATGTTTATACTTTTGCTTAAATACACTACCGTTCAAAAGTTTGGGGTCACCCAGACAATTTTGTGTTTTCCATGAAAAGTCACACTTCTATTTACCACTATAAAATGAATAGAAAATATAGTCAAGACATTTTTCTGGCCATTTTGAGCATTTAATTGACCCCACAAATGTGATGCTCCAGAAACTCAATCTGCTCAAAGGAAGGTCAGTTTTATAGCTTCTCTAAAGAGCTCAACTGTTTTCAGCTGTGCTAACATGATTGTACAAGGGCAGGGATGCCAGGGTGAAATTGGTTAGGGGGCCAGATTTTTTTAAGTGGGACCTCGGGGGCCGAATTACACCTTAGGTAACTCAACACATGGATATACTGTTTTTAAAATTATGCCAACAACACATCGAAAAGGAACTGTATTGGCACCACAATAGCCTCACAATGAGACATACAATTACATAGCAGATATTTACCCTTTGAAAATGTGACACGGACATATCCATGCAAGTAGTCCACATTTAGAAATGCAACAAAATAGACTAGGTGCCAATGCCAACACATTTTCTACAAATAACACAAGAGTAAACTGTAAATTATTTTGATCATATTTATTGAAGGCTTACACATAAAAGCATTGTTAGGCCAAAATTAGGCCAATTAAAAAAGTCAAGGCCAAACACTCCTAAACAAGTCACAGAAATAAGTGCCAGAACAAAGCAATCCAAAAAATAAGCAAAGTGACTTAATATTCAGTAGAAAAACGTAAGGTTCTTGAAAAAAGCCAGATATGACCTCACATTGCATTGGCTCAACAACAGATGGCACTTTTCCTTTGCCAGTCATACAGCTCCAACCCACATTTTCACAAACCCATGCCTATGGCATTAGCCTACTGTACAGCATACATCAGTAAAATCCAACCCATTTTATTCCCTCCCAACCATATCACACAGGAATATGATGAATGGGAAGACAAACCTACTTCAGCTACATTTTCCTTGTCGAAGCTAGACACCTTTTAACTTTCACTAGCTTGTCGACATTGGGGGACAGGTTCTGGGCCGTGGCTATTTTCATAACGTCATTGAGATGTTCGTGTGTCAGGCGATTACGCAGTTTCGATTTATTAATATTCATCACAGAAAAGGCCTGCTCACATAAATATGTTGTCCCAAACATACACAATATTTTGCCTGCAAATGCCGTCATAACTGGGTACTCTGGCGGCAAGTATTTGTAGAATGATTCGATTGCAACAGATGTGTACTCATCCTTCAACGGCGTGCAACACTGCAGGCTAACATCCTGGTCAGCGCACGCGCTGCAGCAGCTGAGGCGGGCAGCAGCAAAAGATAAACTGAAATAATTCCACGAAAATTGAATAAAAATAAAACGTCAGATTGAATTTTTTAAAGGAAAAACCATTAGATGAAAGTTTATTTTATTACATTTTTTAATTAAAAAAATGGCTCTCCCATATCAACCACGGGCCGGATGTGATGTCCAATCGGGCCACTTCCGGCCCGCGGGCCGTAACCATGGCATCCCTGAATCATCCATTAGCCTTCTGAGGCAATGAGCAAACACATTGTACCATTAGAACACTGGAGTGATAGTTGCTGGAAATGGGCCTCTATACACCTATGGAGATATTGCACCAAAAACCAGACATTTGCAGCTAGAATAGTCATTTACCACATTAGCAATGTATAGAGTGGATTTCTGATTAGTTTAAAGTGATCTTCATTGAAAAGAACAGTGCTTTTCTTTCAAAAATAAGGACATTTCAGAGTGACTCCAAACTTTTGAACGGTAGTGTATACTGTCTCAAAACTTTGTCCATCCACCCTTGCTTCTTGTAGTTATTTATTTTCATATGGGAGCAATGATTGGAAATGGAAGTTATAATAACACAATTCAATTATAAGACAATATTATCTGTTGATACAAGTCCCTAAAAACTAAAAATTCTTAAAACTGGCTTTTTGTGAAGAATTATGGACAACTTTGTCTAGTGGTAAACTGTGTCCAAGTAAACAGTCAATAGAGCAACAGGGACTCATTTTATAATCTAACTGAAAGAGAAATAAAATAGATAGCTTTGTCAGTGCATATGTAGACCTTCATTCCTGATGGACTTAAACAGGTAGGTCTACACATGTTTCAGGTATTGACAGGCAAACACAGTGCATTGTACATTAAAGGTAATTTTGGGGTGCAAGCTTTCTTCTAAGCAGGGTGACCAGTTCTGGGGTAGTGAAAGCAATGCTTTCAAAAAAGCTGTTTTTCAGTTGATTTTCAGCTGCTTTGGTTTGTAGTTCTCAGAGTTATGCACACTGTATAGGAAGCTCATGGTGTTTAGTGCAAGATTTTTATTCAATCTATTAGATTAAATTTAGCTGCAGCACCAGAACCACCACCACCAACTCCTTGAGAAAGAAAGGAACAATGAAAGAAGAAAGTAGCATTTCCATAAAATGCAAGTAAATCTGGAAATCCATTAATTTTAAATGAAAGGATCATCCATTATTTCTCAAAGCTTTCAAGATTATTCTCCTCCTTTTGCACTCAGCCACTGAAAGCCAGTGGTCATGTTTGCAATGAAACATGCAGGTCAAAGGGACCTTTGGAAAAGCTGTATGGATGTGAGAGATGAAACCCTATTTAACCTCAGTCATGCAAAATCTTCATGTCTTCATTCTTTTCGCTGCATTTAGCTTGAACCTTTTTGTCCGTCAAAGTATGAGGTGAGGAAGCTGTAAGTGGATTGGAATTCTTGTTTCTGGAAGCCAAAAAGTCAAAATCAAGCTGAAACTTGGAACAATAACGAAAGAGATTGATATCTCCCTGTACATGTGTGCTGACAACACACAGGCAATCATATATTTCAGGAGTGCATTTGCCGATACATGTTTAATTAGACTACAGATGTGTTCAAGGAACACGAGGCCCCTCCCGGTGACATTTTTGTAGGCGGTCATGCAGCCGTCATGAATGGTCACTTACCTAGATTTTTCTGTGATTTTTTTTTCTGGAAGTTTAATCACATTTTTTGTCAAAAAGCTTATTATGGCATTCAAAGTAAAAAAAAAAAGCAGATCAGTCTACTGACCTGTCATACAGTAGCTCTTTGCCATTTTCACCATGGTAAGCATGGAAGCAACAGAGGAGGCCAAAGACAGGAGGACAATCTATATTGTTGATTTATTGGACAACATATGCTATTAGCCTTATAATTACACATAGTGTCAATGAGATCCAGATCGTTACATTACAATGCAGAGCATGCACAATGTAAGAGGAATATCAAATGTTTCATATTTCAAGTTTTTTCAAGGCATTTTTGGCATTTCAGCAAAAATAATCCCCAACATGTTAAACAAGAACATGAATGGAATACATTCTTAGAGAAATCCAGCCCGTTCAGCCACTGCCATGGAGGCTGGATAGATGCCCGGTTTATTAAATAAAAGTGACTTTTCTCACATGAATTGTTGACAGATTGTATTCAAACTGTAGCCAGGTCGAGAAAAGGGCATTCCCAATATATTTCCGCCCATTAATGCTTGCTCCATGCTTTAGTATTTCCTGAAGTTTGGTGACAAGAATGGTCACGAATCCCCGCAAGTGAATCTCTATATAAATGAGTGGTGACAAAGACTGGTTGACGAAATGAAAGTCAGTTTTCTGATATTAAATGTTGACAGTTTGTCACCAAACTGTTGCCAGGTTGAGAAAAGAGCATTCCGAATATATCTGCACCCATTAGTGTGCATCCCACGCCTTAGTATTTCCTGGAGTTTGGTGACAAGCATTTTTGCAAGTGAATATATATAGAGCCCCCATGGGGGCCTTTAACAATCTGTAACATTCTATATTTGCCACATGAAAAGTATGTACTGTCAGCTCCAGAATTATTGGCACCCTTGCTAAATATGTGTAAAAATGTTTTGTGGTGAATTAGTTTAATCACACACTGAAAATAAAAGAAAAGGTGAAACGTTAATTGAAGCAAAGGATTTTTGAACAAAATCACATCACAATTATTTGCACCCTTGCATTTAGTACAGTACTTTTTTTTTGCCAACATAAGAGTAATTATACTGTAATGCTAGATGAGATTGGACAATACAGATAAAAAAAAAATCTGAAACTCCATATCCTCCAAGAGTCTGTAGATTCTCCTCTTCAGCTCACCCCACAGGATTTCATTGGGTTTAGGTCAGGGGACTGGGATGGCCATGTCAAGCATTTGATTCTGTAGTCATTTAAACTTTATTTTTTAGTGCTTTGGATTATTGTTCTGCTAGAGATCTAACGACAACCCATTTTTAGCTTCTTGGCCTGGAGTCCAAGTAAACAAAATTGGCCCTGATCTCTGAGTGGAAGAAAAAAAAAAATTTTTAGTCATGTGATACCATGGTTCCCAGGACCTTTTTAAGGAAAAACAGACTCATAACATCACAGATCACATGTAATTTACAGTGGGGATTAGATTCCTTCTTTTTTTATCCTTCTTTTTACAACAAAAAAAAAGAAACTTGTGTGTTTGTTGTAAAAAAAAAACCCACTTTATTTTTGCTACAACTCTATCAGCGATGGAGCAATGGAAGGACAGAGTGTTCTTAAAGAAGAGGTGATGCAACACAGTGGTAAACATGCCCCTGTCCCAACATTTTTGAAACATGTTGCTGACAAATTCAAAACGAGGATACTTTTTTTTTAAAAACAATACATTTATCAGTTTCAACATTTGATATGTTGTCTTTGTAGTATTTTCAATCAAATACAGGGTTTCCATGATTTGCAGATCACCAAATTGTTTGTATTTACAGTTTACAGTGTCCCAACTTTTTTGGAAATGGAGTTCTTCCGCAAATCTCCAATCAAATCTTGAACCTTGAAGAAATCCTAATGAGCTTCCAGTGTGTGTGTGTGTGTGGGGGGGGGTCAAAATGCACTTGCATACTCATTCATTACAGCTAATGTAATTTTATTCCATCCATTATCTGTAACCGCTTATCCTGTGCAGGGTCACAGGCAAGCTGGAGCCTATCCCAGCTGACTATGGGCGAGAGGCGGGGTACACCCTGGACAAGTCGCCAGGTCATCGCAGGGCTGAAACATGGAGACAAACAACCATTCACACTCACATTCACACCTACGGTCAATTTAGAACCACCAATTAGCCTAACCTGCATGTCTTTGGACTGTGGGGGAAACCGGAGCACCCGGAGGAAACCCATGCAGACCCGGGGAGAACATGCAAACTCCACACAGAAAGGCCCCTATCAGCCACTGGGCTCCAACCCAGAACCTTCTTGCTGTGAGGCGGCGCTAACCACTACACCACGATGTCGCCCTAATGTAATTTTAAATATATTAAATTACCCCAACAGTGGATATGGGTATTTTCAGGCATGTAGTTATTTTTATAGCCATTATCTAATGTATGAAGGGCAACACACTTTTGTCTCATTTCATTTGTTTTATTCCTTCATCTTCCCATTGTCGATGAATGACTAAGGGAATTTGGGATCTAGATCATTTCATATTAAATTCTGTAAAGTCATAATTGACTGCTGAAGAGTTCAGTTATAAATTGGACATAAGAATTTCTAGTGGAAGGTCATAAGATTGTCAGTGGTCTCACAGCTCCAGGGTAATAGACACAATACTGACCTCAGGGTTACGGTCTGTGTGAAATTTCTGTGCACGTTTCCCAATGCTCCCTTTTTTCCTCTCACCTCTAAAAAATATACCAGTAGATTAACTGGCTACTCTAAACTGCCCTTAGGTATGAATGCATATGCATAAGAAATGAGAACGTTCCTACTGAAATTTAAATGGCATCTTACTTCGGGACACAGATACAAGCTTATATGCAGAGAGACATTCACATTTAAGCGTGAAGATATCCTGAGGGTGGAGGACTAATCGTTACTACACTACACTAATGGCATTTAGCAGATGCTCTTATCCAGAGCGACGTACAACATACCCAGAGCAGCCTGGGGAGCAGTTGGGGGTTAGGTGCCTTGCTCGAGGGTACTTCAACCATTCCTGCTGGTTGAAGGAATCGAACCGGTGACCTTTTTGGTCCCAAAGCTGCTTCTCTGACCATTAGGTCATGGCTTTTAAACAAATCATCAAGCCTGGTTACAACCTTTTTGTGATTATGCTTTTATATATTGCCAAACAGCTAATTTTATACCAAAAATTGCTGAACAATTATCACATTAACATTCCTATATTTGAATAGCTACAAGCAGTGGTTTTGTGATCCTTTAAAATGTGGGTGCTTACAACTGTCAGTTAATTTAAAAACTAAATCCACAGTGTCTGAGCCGCGAAACAACCACCGTGACTATTTATTCTGCCAGGTCACCATTCATTCAGTACTCTTTTCAAGATCTTACCATATTTCTGTGAATTGGAGTGAAAACAATCATAACAGCTTTTCAGCTAATTACTAAGAGAGAACAGGGAGCTAGAATCTAATTAAACAGGAAAAGGTCATGTCCGCCCTCTACAGGAAGATTAAGGGAAGTACACATATTCAAGGAATTTATATCCTCATACATCATGTGACATAGCACTAGGAAAGTGACACTAGGGGTATTTCTCAGAGTCAAAAGATGCTTCCTTGGTAGGAAGAGTCCTTCCAAGTCAGGTCCTTCAGAGGCTAGTTAGGTGTGCGTCATTAAAAGGGTTCCACCTTGTGCATAGGATTGTGGGTGCCTTAAGAATGCTGAGGATACACATGCATCCTTGAAAATTCTCTGAAGAAAGGACTCGGTCCTTGGTAGAATTCAAAGGCTCCTAGACATTAGAACAGTCTTTTGGTGGATTCAGTGATGTGGCATTCTTGAAATGCAGCCATTAAAGGATTCTTCCTTGACACTGAGAAACACCCTAGGACAGGGCTATTCAATTAGTTTGTAATGAGGGCCAGTTCATGAAAAGTATCCCAAATGAAGGGCCTGAGAAATACCGCTTAAAATATATGAGTAAATCACATTAACAGATACAGTAAAGTACAACATCCATCCATCCATCCATCCATTACCTGTAACCGCTTATCCTGTGCAGGGTCACAGGCAAGCTGGAGCCTATCCCAGCTGACTATGGGCAAGACGCGGGGTACACCCTGGACAAGTCACCAGGTCATCGCAGGGCCATACAACATCATAGGAGGTCTTTTTGTATTTTGTAACTGCATAATATCATCAGTGCATTGTACTGTTTTAGACAAAGGCCCAAGCCTTTCTACATTCAAATGGCATGTTAGGAAACTCATTTAACAAAGACTTAATTGGACACAACTGTACCAACAAAAAACAAAGGGACAAGTGAATAATACGGAATGACCCAGAGGAAAATATTATGGCTTACAACAGTCTTGTCTTTGTCTCACCGAAATAAATAAGATCTTACTGAATTCTGATCCGTTTCTCCTAAAATCCCTTTAGGAGCAAAAGAATAGCAGAAGAGTATTTTAAGATCTTAAGTTGAACTTAAATTGAACTTAATTGGGCTTTGACGATAGACTGCTTCTTTGGAGTTTAAATTAAGAAGTAACGTTATGAGACATTGGCCAGAGCTTATTGAATTCTGACTTGTTTCTCCTAAAAACCCTTTAGGAGAGAGAGAGCTCAATGTCAGAGCTACTTTGTTTCAGAAAGACAAGATAAGACTGTTATAAGAAGGAATTATATATCTATTATATGGGGAATTATATGACAAAATATCAGTGCAGAGTTTTATCAAGGCAAAGTAATTCTATTGAAATTGCATCAGACATTTAAAAAATCAGCCAACATTTGCCATCTAATGAGAGAAATGACATTTTTTCGATTTAGCAAGAGCAGTGAAGTCAGGTACAGGTATCTATGTGGTCAGGGCAATACGCATACAGTGGTGCAGATTGTGGGCAGTGAGGGATGTGTGGTTATTAGTTTTAATGGCATTCATGTGTGAGAATGATGATTCACATGTCTAAGTACTGCCAAACAGTGTGAGGAAAAAGAGAGAAAGAGCCCTTGAATGAGGGAATTTCTCGTGACTGATGTCATGAGTCCAAAACTTTTCAGCAGCTGCCAGCTGTAATGACTGTCGCAGGCCATCTGATGACTGAATGTCAGTGAGTTTGAGTTGTAAAGACACTTCATTTAATGACATTACTAGCTCCTTTGCTTTCACTGCAAACTCTCTGTCAACATTCACACAGAATGTCACACAGAATGGACTTCTCTGTCTATTCACTGGTGAATTGCCTGTTTTCTGCATCAACTTTTCGCTTTTTTAAAGCAGAAAGACACATTTAGTGTAGCTAAGGTGCTAGCAAGAACAGGACTATAGTTAGAAGAGTGGAGAGCAGCACCCGAGTCTGGCCTTTTTTTTAACACTACTTAAAGGAACAGTACAAATTGCCTCGCTAGGGCCACCAATTGAATAGCCCGGCCCTAGGGGACACTGAAATGGCACAAATGCTATTGAATAACAAGAACACAGCAGAGGTACTCGTCATCTATTGCTGGGTTTCACATGACGTCACATCCGCTTCATTAGTTATTCAAAACTTTAGCTGGTGGTCTACCAAAGCTCAGTTGACAAAGCGTTTGTACGGAGAAGGTGCATTGCTCGCAAAAAAAAAAGCCTTATGCTTGCGTTGTTTTAGGTTGTTCAAATCAAACTGTGAAACTGAAAAGTTTCTTCAGGGTTCCCCATGAACTAATAAAGGGTGAATGAAACACAGGATTTCACAAAAAGACGTCAAGAAAGTGGCTTCTGAACCTCTCACTCAAATCAAAGGGAGCCGAGTCGAAGCATGCTCGAGTTTGCAGTGATCACGTCGTGAAAGGTTTGTATATCCCTCTCAGCTATGTCCTTAGTGTTTTCCAAGTACTTTTCTTGCTAGGTGTTATTTTATGGTAATTTTTTTAGTCACGAAGTGCTAAAGTCCCCAGCTGTTTCTTTGTTTACTCCTCACAAAGTCCATACTATGCATGAAGGTTGCGACAAAATTCTAACCCAGCCATACAGTTACAATGCGCCGTGATCACTTCTTCTCTGTCTTGTTTAGGTCTTTAAAAGGGTTTCTGATGGTCTTTGTGAATGATTTACCTGAGAGATAAGAGCCAACACAAGTGAGAATCAAGTGAACTGTTGTTTGTTTACACTTCAACTTGCAGCGCTTCATTGTAAAGACGTGAATGAAAAACTAAAAAAAACAAAAACCACATACTTACACGGGCAAAAACAATACAGGATTCATTTGGCAGTGACTTGATATCAAGGTCCTTTACCCAGCCACATACAAAAAAGTTGTAAGCCTCCATACTCTTCCACGCTTTCATCTGCTTCGCGGTGTAGAAGGATATCTGCAACACCAGATAGTTCGAGATGTTGGGGAACTCGACTGAAGGGTAGTTTTTGAGATCGTATGACAAATTCTTCTTTCTCAGACTGTAGGGATCGATTCCATTGCACATAGCAATCTTCTGAATATATCTAAAGAGAGCATGGCGTCTAGATTACGAGCGCATTCTGATAAGTTATTGCTAGTTGTTTGCAGCCATTTAGACCACCAGCTATTTCACTTCCGGTAAAACCGCTAAGAAAAGTCACGTGACTGAAACCCATTAATTCTTCGTTTGCATGTGACATCATAGCTAATTACGTATGAGGCTTTGAACCAGAAGTCAGCCATGTTGGAGGATATACGGTACTCACGTGACGCACATTTACTATAGAAGATATGCTCGAGAAGTTGTTACCCTCAAGAATTCCTTTTGTTTCTTTACTATGCCTACTCTTTGTGCTATAATTGGATGAGGGCACAACTCTATTCAAGATAAGGGGACTTTATAAGTTATTTAGAATTCCAGCAATTATAAATAACCAAGAAGGACAAACAAGAGGAGTTGTCCATGGACATCAGTGGCTGTCCGACATAAACCGGGCTGATCCAAGCGATGTGAGAAAGCAAAAATCACACGAGTCTGCAATGAACATTTTATTAATGGTAAGTGCTACAAACTAGTTATTAATGAAAGATCGCAATATATAAGAAATATTGGATCATTTAATAGCCTGGTCATGCAGAAACTCGCCGCTGTCAAATGTGACAAAGCTGTGATCATAAAGTGTGTGATCCAACAATCAAAGGCTTCCACGATTATTTCATTTGAAAAAGAGTTGTATATAATTTTGATGACGCTGCTTTTATTTTGCTTTTTCTTTCCATTAGGGAAACCAGCTGATCTTTACAATTTTATGGATCCAGACTGGGTTCCAACACAAAATATGGGCCACAACAAAATCAAAGATGGTACTAAAGTGGTAGCTCGAAATGCTAGATTTATACAGTGCAGAAAGAAATGCAAAATTATTCAAGAATCTTCCCAAACGATCACAGAGTCAATCAAATAAGATTCATGTCAATTCACTCCCTCAAATACTGCAGCCTTCTCACCCAGTGAGTGCTCTTTTATAACTAAATATGTTATACAGTGTGTGTGTGTGTGTGTGTGTGTGTGTGTGTGTGTGTGTGTTCAGTTGCAAAGTGTTCACCCAGCCAGAGACGTCAAAATTATAAGCCTCCGCTGATTTGTAGACTTGGTACCTTTTCTTGGAAAGGCCATCCAGTGAGTTAAAATAAGTCGAATAAGTTACATTATCGCTTGGAATGCTGTTTACAGAAGCTTTATTGTTTGATTGTATATCCTCCAACATGGTGGCGGTCAATGACGCAAGCAGTTTTGGTCATGTGGTTACAAACAAAGAATTCCAGGAAAAATCCCTTCTCTAAAAACCATGCCTTAAATATAAGGTAATACAGTATATTGTACAATGAGCATACTTGATTATACTTTTATTTTAATTTCAGGTTTTCCGCTACTAATTAGTGGGTTGTGAGTTCAAATCCTAGAACCGTCAAGTTGCCACTCTGGAGTCCTTGAACAGGACACTTAACCTTCAACTGCTTAGTTCTATCCATCCCTCCCTCCCTCCATTATCCATAACCGCTTATCATGTGCAGGGTCGTGGGTAAGCTGGAGCTGCTCAGTTCTATCCTGCCTCAAATGTAAGTTGTTTTGGATACAAGGGTCAGCCAAAGGAGAATATGCAAATTAAGAAAACTTCTTTTTTGGTCATTAATCACTGTAATTAATGAAGCAAATAACTGCTTGAAAATATAGAAGTAGTAGGGAGTTAACAGCAGTGATACTAAACGAATCCCGCAAACTGACGCAAAGCATTTTTCAAGCTTAACTGAAGGAGGCTCAAGTTTAAAGTCAAGAATGAACACACACACACACAGAGTTTCAAATGTAAAACAGCATTCCAGAAGAAAAAACAGCTTTGCAACGTTTTAAATGACTTGTTTAATATTATATATATTTTTGTCCTTCTACAACACACAAAGGCATTTCAAAATGTACCAAGTTTGTATGTTAATATAATACAAAACATCAGCGCAGAACAAATTCAACTTAAGACACATGGCAACGAATTTTTTTTTTCTTTCCTACAACATGAAAACAGAAAACAATGACACACTGCTACACTGCAGTTACTTTTGGCCAAGGTTTACGCAAAAGCAAGTTTGGAAAGTTGGTTTTTTCAAATTTCAAGGCATAAATAGTCATTATCCAAAACTGTACTGTATATAGTGTGCTTATACAGGGGACACACACACACCTCAAAAGCATTTTGAACAGAAAGCAGAGCAGAGAGGTGCAGGAAAAAAAAGTACTAGCAGAATCCAACCCTTGGACAAATCAGCAAGACCAACATGACAAAATAATAATAATAATAATTTTTTTTGAAGGAAATACACTGAGAAAACCTTGGCAATGTAAATAAACTGAGATACTGTGTAGTAATACACAGTACACATTGATAAAGTGTGTCTAGTTCTGTTAGATTATGTGCCAAAAAGTATTGAACATTACAAATTACATGATTTATTCATTCACTCAGTTCCACATGTACAGGCAAATATCGATAATAAGGGGGGAAACATACACGTGGACTTACAAGTCCACTGACTCGTAGCTATGCACCATCCAGTGATCTGAACTGAACCGACAAGGCCCAAGCATGTGTATATAACAAAACAATATTTAAATATAACTCTAATCATTTGCTGTAATCCAGCTGTGTTATTACACCCTGTTTTCAAATACTTATCAATATTTTCAGCACTAGATACCTCACCAACAATGTCGTGATCCAGGTTGCTAGCCACCAAAGCACCAGTTTTAGCTAACATAGGGTGACCAGACTGGTTTTACCGGGACAGTCCCGATTTGGGGTTGTGTGTCCCGAGTCCCGACAAAAGTCTGTTGGGACACGGATATGTCCCGGTTTTCGCCACTCGCGACGTCAGGGGCGCCGCTGGGGGGGGGGGGGGGGGGGGGGGGTTAGGACGATTCTAAGGGCCTGGCACTGACAGGGGGGCCTATGAGGGATATTAATATTATTTTAATAGTATTGCCTTGTGTAAGTTTTTGAAATAAAATATTTCATTTCATCTGTTAAAATATGCAAATTATACATGGTTATGATTTGCTATGACATTTTTCTTGAATTATTTATGATATTGTCATTTCACCCCTCCACCCTTTTTTTACTAATGGTACAGTCTGATTCTGGGAGCGGGACACGTGAAATGTGTAGCTCCGTGTGTGCACAGCGCCGCTATTAGCGCAGCTAGAGCAGCTGGGGTTTTTTCTATGTGCGCAACAGAGGTGTGCATTCTAGAAGTTGCTAAGCAGGAGCAGGTGTGATGAATTATGAAGTCCGGATATCACACTGTGTGTGAAAAAAAAGTCACCTTTTTTCATAGGTATCTTTATTGTATAATTAAGTCTAGGTGTTTTGCCATTGTTCATGTGTGGATTTGTTGATATTGTTAAGTATTTAACTTTAATATTTTGCACATTAGCTGTGGTCAGAGATATCATTGCTATTGTTCATGTGTGGATTTATTGATACTGTTACTAAGTATTTAACTTGAATATTTGAACATTTGCTGTGTTTTCTAATAAATGTGTGATGCCTAAAAGAAACCAAAAACACTTAGTGGATTTCTTGCAGTGCACTATGTAATTGTATATATATATATATATATATATATATATATATATATATATAAAACCTAGTGTAGTTATTCATCAAGGCATACATTTGATCACATACAATAAGTCAATAAATGGAGGAAACAAAGGAATACATTTTGTAATCCTGATTATCGATGATGTTTGCTGGAGGGCTCTGGAGTATCCATAATGTGCATACAGAATGTTATAAATCCAGACTGATACAGTGATGCATGCAATTTCTCTCAACACAAACATTTGGATTGAATGAACTCCATAAGCTACTGAGTGGCCTAATAATAGTTGCTAATAAAAGAAATATATATCTTCCATAATATATATCATGGAATTTTCATTTTAAGGCAAGAGTCTATTCAGTCTAATTCTGACAGTTCTGCATTTAAAATGTTCATATACCAAATAATTGTATCACCTAAACTTGCTAGGTAGCTGATCACATGCATAGTAAAGTAGAAGTGCCAGCCAAAAACAGACTTCAAATTCAGTTGCTCGAGCTTGAAAATTTTACTGGGGGGGCCCTAAATTGTAATCTTTCATAGGGCCCTGCATTTACTATTTTGATGAATTGACAGGAATCGCAAACTTTCCTGGTTACTGCCCCCTGGCCCTGTGGCATGGGTGTTTATTTAGCCACATTATTCCAGACAACAGAACGTGTTGCCATGCAACAATAAAATAAACATTAACTGGCGCGAATGTTCTTTGTCTAGCAGCTAGCAGCAGTAATGCCACAGCAATTATGCCGAAAAGAAAATGTACCTTTTCCAAAGATTTACAGGGCACCTACCCCTTCCTCCGAGAGGTGCAGAACAATGCACACGAAGCCTACTGCACACACTGCAAGTGTTCCTTCTCCGCAGCCCACGGTGATAACGCCAATATACAGGATCACATCCTGTGGGGGCTTTCCTCGGGCTGTCGCCCCTCTCCTCCTTTACTGCTGTTTTGTTTGAGTGTATATTCTCAAATCACTTGTCTCTTTTTTGTTTCTGTTTAACATACCATTCTGACAGTTTGGCCATATTGCTGTGTTGAACAGCTTGTTGCACCTTCCATTAAAGTGTTCACTTTTGTACACATCTTGCTTTATTCAGTTGTGGGGAATGGTTAGTAAGGTTGATTCTGACCTAGGCTATGTTGAGGTCACATATCTACTTTTTAAGTTCATGCTATAGTGCATACAATTTTAGAGATATAGCCTACATGTGCATATGCATTCTTCTTGGTGTTCTCACAAAGAGGTGAAATAAATCAGTTTAAATTTGGCCTATGGACATAGCCTGGCCTATTCTCAGCCATTACAAAATCTGTTGTCTGACCATAATTTAACTGATCTGTATACCACTATGCTACTAGATAACAAAATGCCTGTTTGTTTTATTTCATGTGAGATGTTGATAAATGTGAGCTTCAACAAAATGATAAGAGTGCCTCTCTGAGTGTCACGTTTACGTAAAAAAAAAAGGTGTGCGTGCACGAGCATGGTTGCGCGCAAAAGTGTCCCGGTTTCAGACTAGGGAAATCTGGTCACCCTAAGCTAACAGTTACTGTAATACAGTTATACACTCACTAAGCACTTTAATAGGAACACTTGTATACCTACTTATTTACTGTATGCAATTATCTAATTAAATTATCTAATCGTATGGTTGCAGCACAATGCATATCAAATGCACAGCAAATGTAATCATGCAGATACAGATTAAAGCTCCCGTTAGCCAACAAGATGAATCTGAGGCTACGGTGGGCACAGGATCACCAAAACTCGACAACTGAAGATTAGAAAAAGACCAGGCAAATTTTTTTCTAATCTTTAACTGTCTGGTTTGATTGAGTCCATCCCCATTGTAGCCTCAACTTCCTGTTCTTGACTGACAGGAGTAGAACCCAATGTGGGCTTTTGCTGCTGTAACCCATCCACCTCAAGGTTTGATTTTTTGTGTGTGTTCTGAGATGCTTTTTTGCTCACCACAGTTTTAAAGAGTGATTATTATTTGAGTTATTATATCCTTCCTGTTAGCTTGAACCAATCTGGCTATTTTTGTCTGAGCTCGCTCATCAGCAAGGTGTTTCTGGCAGTTCTGTGGGTACTCACTTGATGTCCTCCCCCCACCATTCTGAATACACTCTAGAGACTGTTGTGTGTGAAAATCCCAGGAGATCGGCAGTTCTAGAAATACTCAAAGCAGCTCATCTGGCACCAACAATCATGCTACGGTCAAAATCACCGAGATAACATTTTCTCCCGGGCGGCACGGTGGTGTAGTGGTTAGCGCTGTCGCCTCACAGCAAGAAGGTCCGGGTTCGAGCCCTGTGGCCGGCGAGGGCCTTTCTGTGTGGAGTTTGCATGTTCTCCCCATGTCCGCGTGGGTTTCCTCCGGGTGCTCTGGTTTCCCCCACAGTCCAAAGACATGCAGGTTAGGTTAACTGGTGACTCTAAATTGACCGTAGGTGTGAATGTGAGTGTGAATGGTTGTCTGTGTCTACGTGTCAGCCCTGTGATGACCTGGCGACTTGTCCAGGGTGTACCCCGCCTTTCGCCCGTAGTCAGCTGGGATAGACTCCAGCTTGCCTGCAACCCTGTAGAAGGATAAAGCGGCTAGAGATAATGAGAACATTTTCTCCCCATTCTGATTGTTGATGTGAACATTACCCAAAGCTGCTGGACTGCATCTGCATGATTTTATGTATTGCACTGCTGCCACGTGATTGGCTGATTAGATAATTGCATGAATGAGTATAGGTGTTCCAAATAAAGTGCTCAGTGAGTGTATGAGCACTGTTAACAGAATTAACTTTAATTTTATTAGCTACTGCCTTATTTGCAGATGCACACATACACTTACCGGCCACTTTAAAAGGAACTTCTTGTTGGTTCTAAGATTCCTGTTCTTGGCTGTAGGAGTGGAACCCAGTGTGGTCTTCTGCTGTTGCATGCTGAGATGCTTTTCTGCTCACCACAGTTGTTAAGAGTTGCTATATCCTTCCTGGCAGCTCAAACCAATCTGACCATTTTCCTCTGACCTTTCTTAGCAACAAGGCATTTGTTTCCACGCACAAAACTATCACTCACTCAATGCTTTTTGTTTTTCGCACCATTTTGTGTAAACTCTAGACACTGTTGTGCGTGAAAACCCCAGATCAACAGTTTCTGAGATACTCAAAGCAGTCCATCTGGCACCAACATCCATGCCACAGTGAAAGTCACAGAGATCACAATTTTTCCCATTCTGATGTTTGAAGTGAACATTAACTGAAGCTCTTGATTTGTATCTGCATAAATCATGCACTGTGCTGCTGTACAGCAGGTGTGAGGGTGTTCCTAATAAAGTGGCCGGTGAGTGTACGTGGTAATAGGGGTGTTGTCACACCATCTAGCTGGACAGCAGTTAAAATGTAGTCAGCGAAATCATCTAAACAGATCTTGTATCTATGGTCATTTTTAGCTTGGTATATAGTGTTCTTTCTTGTGCTTTCTTGCTCTGAGGCATTATTCATGTCTTTTGAGAATAGTTCATATGGAATAAAAAAACAAAAACAAAAAAACAAAACACCACATGCTGTTTTAGGAAAATAAGTTTCAGACTGAGGTGGTGTGATGCAGCCAGACGTGAAATGTCCTATATAAGCAGCACATCTTTTATTCCTCTTATACTACAAACAACTCTAACAATATCAATTTTAAATTCAATTACAATTTTTAATGCATGAATGAATGACACGTAAATGTTCTTTAACTGTTCATAGTTGAATTTAATGTTGTGGAAGATGAGACAACTGTCAGAGCCCTGCTGTTGTAGAAACTGATACCACAGCACAGCTGAATTCTCGAATCTGATTGGTCAGAAGGCATGCATTATTTATGTACAACTGCACAGCACAGTAATTCCAGCTCTAACATGAACAATTGGTTTAGGAACTCTCTTGTCTCATGGATGTTCCACAATATTAATCTAACAATAAACCTTTACAAGTGAACAAGTATTGTTCATTAATAAATTACACTGTTCATTAATAAATTAAATTCATTAAAAACAAGAGTGCTCCGAGAGCACAATATCCCCCGCTGGCAACTATGCCATAACTCTGGTAAAATGCACCTGAATTGAACAAAATTGCAATATGGTGTATTATCGACATATAACAAACAATCCTGCCAAATTTCGTGAAATTCCTCCAAAAATTGTGAGGGGAGTTGATTTTAGAAGGTGAGTACCCTTCCTGGGATGGATGGACGGATGGACATTGCCACAACATAATCCCTCTTCGGGCCTTTCAGCCAGCAGGGGATAATAAAAATTGTGAGGGAAGTTGATTTCAGAAAGCAAGCACACCTTGATGAAATTGCCAATGTACAAATTTGTTAATAATCAAGGGCATAACTCTGGTAAAATTGGCCCAAATTAAACGAAATTTCAATACGTGTATAACTGTCAGATAACAAAGCCTTTTGCCAAGTTTGGTGAAAATTCTCCACAAACTGTGAGAAGAGTTGATTTCAGAAGAATGTACACCCTCATGAAATTGTCAAAGTACAAGTTAGTCAAGGGTCAAAACTCTGGTAAAATTTTCACAAACGAAATGAAATTGCAATATGCGTATTACTGTCATATAACAAGGCCTTTGGCCAAGCTTCAAGAAATTCGTCCAAAAATTGTGAGAGGAGTGGATGTCAGAAGGCAAGCACACCTTCATGAAACTGTGAAAGTACAAGGTTGAAAGTACAAGGTTGTTAATCAAAGGCCACAACTCTGGTAAAATGCGTCCGAATTGAATAAAATAACAATATGCGTACTACCGACATAAAACAATGCCTTTTGGCAAGTTTGGCGAAATTCCTCCACAAATTGTGAAAGGAGTTGATTTCAGAAGGAAAACACACACTCATGAAATTGTCAAATTATTGACTCAATTTAACAAAATTACAATATGCGTATTACCGACATAGAACAAAGAATCCTGCCAAGTTTTGTGAAATTCCTCCAAAAATTGTGAGAGGAGTTGATTTCAGAAGGTGAGCACCCTTCCTGGGACGGATGGGCGGGCGGACAGACGGACGGAAGGAAGGAAAGAAATCACCATGACATAATGTCCCTTTGGGCCTTTTGGCCAGTGGGGGATAAAAATTAGTAATTGTTGACAAATTGCTGTGGTATAAGTGGAATAATGCACTCTGTGCTTTTATATGAAAATAATCCACTTGGGTTGTATCACATCACCCCAGTGTGTATTATTTTCACATAATAGCACAATATGTTGTGTGTTGTTCCTGAACACCTTCTGACCAATCAGATTAAAGAACTCAATAGCGCTGTCGTATAATGGAATATAGTGAATAAAATTGTGGTACAAAGCAGCTAAACAGGATAATATCATATAATATCATACAATTAGCTACAGGTATTTTGCCCTTATACAGTACGTCATTTCTATATAGGCTACTACAGATGTAACTGATATCAACTATTAATGATCAATAGGCTCTTTTTAAATATTTTGCCAGATCACTCTGGTAAATTCCAGTTGGCCAAGAGGTACTTGAATCTTTTTCCTTCTTCTATGACCCATCTGGGAAAAATGCTCTTAAAGTAAAAATAAAATAAAATTTCCAGAAGCATTAACTGTAATTTAATCTTGTTTTAGTCATTTAGTCTTATTGTATTCTTATTGTTTGTATTTGCAGGATCTTTTGTTCAGATTTTGACAGTTAAAGTTTTTCTTGTAGATCATTTAATGTTGTTTTCACACTTTTGGTACAAAATAAACTAACAAACATTTCTCTTTGAAATTAATGAACGTTCACATGACGATACTTTTACATGCACACCTTTCACTGACTTTCCCTTCATCCTCTTCTACTTCCTTGTTCTGTCTTCTCACAACACTTGGAAAAGTCTTTAATTCATGTTCTCCTTTTGTATGCTTGTTTTTCTCTGCACTGCTCTACAGCACACAGTCATTGGTTGGACAGTCTGTGGAATGTAACTCTGTAGCATATTCTTTATGCCCTTTCATATCTGACAGGTGACTTTTTGTTTCCCTTTTCTTGCTTGCCTGTGTGTGTTTGATCACCTGATGGTTTTTCCCTTCATGGAGATGCTGACGCTCCCTTCGGCTATGATCTCCATGATGTAGAGCAGAAGGTGAGTCCTTCTCCCCTCCTTCATTTGCCTGAAGCCCATGATGACTCTTGTGATGATCAATCTGATGAAGCATATAGTCTCCATGATGCAGCTCTTGGTCTCGGTTATTGTTCTTATCTCTCATTCTGACCTGACTGTCTCCCTTGTGCAAATGAACTTTTCCATGGTGAAGATTCTTCTCTTCGCTGTGCAGATTTTCCTCCTGGTGGAGCTGTGAGTCAGGGCCTGGCGGCTGTACCTGCAAGTAAGCTCGCACTCTGTGGTGCTGTATGCGGTTGTTGCTGAAGTCGATCACTCTACACTCATATATGCCTTCGTCTGAAGGTTTAACGTTTGACAGGCGAAGACGATGAGAGATGTTGCTGCCAGCCACTTTTACCACCTTTACAGAAATATGAAACAAGACCTTGAAAGTGGCATTCTAAATAATTTCTCCTCAAACATATCCAAATTTAAAATCAAGTTTTCAAAATGAAAGTAAAGACCAAACAGGACTGTTAAAATCTAAAAGCACAGAACAGATGAATTCTGTGAATATAGTGTTGGTCACCTGTCATTGTTAAGATACAACCAACTTATTCATTGGCACCACTCAACAGATTGGGCAAAAGTATTTGCATATTATTTAAATTTTCCATTCAAACAGTTCAATAATCTATTTATCTTTCCTCCAACAAAAATATATTTTATCAAAAACATGCAGTGTACTGTATACATGATATGGCCAAAAGATATTAGACACCATCACACCCATATGTGTTTGTTGAACATCCCATAACAGATTTAGCCCCCCTTTGCTGTTATAACCTCCACTCTTCTGGGAAGACTTTCCACCAGATTTTGAAACATGATTGTGGGACTTCAGCCACAAGAGCATTAGTGTGGTCAGGCACTGATGTTTGGTGAGGAGGCCTGGGACACAGCTGTCATTTCCAGTTAATCCCAAATCTGTTCAGTGGGGTTGAGGTCAGGGCTCTGTGCAGACCACTCGAGATCTTTTACTCCAAACTTGGCAAACCATGTCTTCATGGACCTCGCTTTGGGCACAGGGGCATTGTCATGTTGGAACGGATTTGGGCCTCTTAGTTCCAGTGAAAGGAAATTTTAATTCTACAGCATACTGCTGTAATTCTACAGCAATTACTGTAATTAATAATTACAGTAATTTAGTAATCAATTCTAATTAATAAATAAGTTAATTATAATTCTAATTAATTCTACAGCAAGTCTGACATACTGTGGTCTGTTAGTGAGGTAGTCGATGGTCCATGCAGCCAGGTGACAGTCAATTCCAGCTCACCTGGCTGCATGGACCATCAACTACCTCACTAACAAACCACAGTATGTCAGACTTCGTGACTGTGTAGTCTGCAGCAGTGACATAGTAGTCTGCAGCACAGGAGCCCCCAGGGTACAGTACTCTCCCCCTTCCCCTGTACACCTCAGACTTTGGATACAACACACATACACACCTGCCATCTCCAGAAGTTCTCCGACAATACAGCCATTGTTGGACGTGTGTCAGAGGGGAATAAACAGGAATACAGGGGGGTCATCAATGACTTTGTCAACTGGTGTGGAAATAACAACCTCCACATCAGCACCAGGAAAACAAGGGAGTTGGTGATTGATTTCCACAGGAGAGCACCACAGATTACACCAGTGAACATCCTGGGTTCGGGCATTAAGATCATGAGGGAACATAAATACCTGGGTGTTCACCTTAACGATAAACTGGACTACCAAAACAGATATTTTGTACAAGAAGGGTCAAAGTCATCTCCACCTGCTGAGGAGGGAGACTGAGGTCTTTTGGAGTGTGCAAGACACTGTTGAGGACATTCTGTGACACTGTGGTAGCATCTGCTATCTTCTTCGCAGTGGTCTGTTGGGGATGTGGAAGCTCTGAGAGAGGCAGGAAAGGCTTAACAAGCTGGTGAAAAGGGCCAGCTCTGTCCTGGACTGCCCTCTGGAATCCATTGAGGAGGTGTGTGAGAGGAGGACATTAGCTAAGCTATAATGTCAATCACGGACAACACCTCTCACCCCCTACACGAGACTGTTGGTGCTCTGAGCAGCTCCTTCAGCAGCAGACTGCTGCACCCACAGTCCTTCATCCCAAATGCTGCCAGGCTCTTCAACCACAGCCTGATGTAATGTAGCACTGTTTTTCAATGTTACTATCACCTTTTTGTAACTTTATTCACATCTCATCACTATCATCTACTTATACTGTGCAATAATATTACTATTTGGTACAATATCCTTTTCATTTGCAAGTATTTTCTTATTTAAGTCTCACCCTCATAATTGTTGTGTACAATTATGTTCATAGCCTGGGGGGTGGGGGGTGGTTTGGGTTATTTTATGGTTACTTTACACACGTATTCCAGCTTCATTATTTAAGTTATGCTGTGCAATAACATTCACTACCTGGTGCAATATTTTTCCTACAGTTGCCAGTATTTTAGTACTGCAATATTTCTGCTTCAGGTGAAGTACTACTCTTATTCAAGTTGCATTCTTATTTTGTTGTGCATGTTACGTACATGGCCTTCACAACTTTTTTATTTTTATACACACACCGAGGGATGAATAAAGTTTATCATACAAAGACATTCTTATAGAAAAGTTTGGGGAAGGCCCACATATGGATGTGATGGTCAGGTAGCCAGAAATTTTTGACCATATAGTGTAAACAAGATACCAAAACTCCTAGAAGAGAATATTTAAAATAAATATATTGGCATGTTAAATTATAAATTATTTTCAGTCTATAAATTCCTGATTTAAATTCAGGACTTTAACTACTACCTTTGACCATGTCCTTTGTTATTCATTACCGTTGTGACAATTAAAGAGCTTTCATCAACAAAGGAGTTGGCCTGAATGTATAGACAGCCTCCACAATGAGCCGTTTTGAATTGGTTGGACAAATAAAAATAAACAAAAGTGCTCTGAGAGCACAATATCCCCCGCTGGCAACTATGCCATAACTCTGGTAAAATGTGACTGAATTGAACGAAATTGCAATATGCGTATTACCAACACATAAAGAATCCTGTCAAGTTCTGTAAAATTCCTCCAAAAATTGTGAGAGGAGTTGATTTCAGAAGGGGAGTACCCTTCCCGGGACGGACGGACAGACAGACAGACAAACGGACATCACCACAACATAATCCCCCTTCGGGCCTTTTGGTCAGCGGGGGATAAAAATGCTGAACTCTGACATGTTTCAACAGATCAGATGAAATGGGGATTCTGTAGAAAGAAAGGTCTCAAGAACCCCCATTATCAAATATGGTGATAGATCACTGATGCTTTTGAACTGTTTTGCAGCAAGTGGTCCTGTTACTCTTATAAAGATAGACTGCATTACGAGTTCTGTAAAAATAAATATAACTTTGCCTAAAACCTGATTGATTTTGCCAAGAAGCTAAGATTTGCCAACAGATGGAAAAAATGATCAACTTTGAACACATCAAAATCAACACTGGAATGGAACACAGAATTGGACAGTTCACATGCATATACTTAAGAATTAAAATAAGCTTGAAATTATGAGCTTGTTGCAAATGAAAGATATCCCTTTACAAGTGTCTTAAGCCTTGTTAAAATTTTATGAGACATTACAAGAGGGGGCTCAGTGCTGTTATTCTCTTCATGGGAGGATTAACTGTGGGTGTACTTTTATAATTACTGTATGTGCAAGTCTATAATTATAATTTTATCAGTTTTTCATAGTGGTTTGCAGAAAACCACCATTACATAAAATGTTTGTATAGGTTCTAGAAAGTGTTTAGATAGAACTATAGAATTTCCCCATATGTTTAGCATTAGAGTATCACTTTACATATCATTTTGCTAAATAATACTAGAGTATTCTTGGACATCGAAATTATATCAAGTCACAAGCAGATTTAGGGTTCATTTCTGCATCTCAGATGCAGTTTGTAAGTCATGAGCTACATGCAAACCATACAAAAAGGAGGTGATTAATAGAATTTGATGTTTTATGGATATTTTGGAATACATGAGGATAACGACTTAAACGTCTCGTTTGACAGATATAAATGACACTGAGTCATTTATATCTGTCATTCAGTATTGACATTCAACACTCACACTTATTTTAGTAGCATCTCTTGTCAATTCCTCAATGGGAACAACCTGTAATGAGAAGGAGAAAAATGAATAAATGGGAGAAAAATGAAAAAGATTATGAATGATACTGTACCAGATAAATATAGCACAGAAGGCAACATATCAGGAAAACAATGTATGACAAGTATTTCAGTCTGAGGGGGGTACTCTAAAGCTGTTTCCTCTTTGCTGATTCTACTAATTACATTGTGTTAGTACAGCAGGACACCAGCTGGCTGCTGTTCATACATTTAGGGAGAACCAGACAGCATGCAACGATCCCATATTCTGGGCAATAATCAGTAATTGGGGAATGCAGTGGCTCCTACTAGGCTTCATGGGTTATTACTCTCTATGTCAGGAACACAATGGCAGTGCAGATTTTACTTTTTATTAATCTTTCACGAAGTATAAGCGCAATCAAGACTTTAATGATTTTGTATATCATATTGCATGAGACACATCTTCAATCTATGGAATCTTCAAGTGTGCACAATGGAAAACAAATATACAATATTTACTGAAATGTATAAATCCAAAAATTCACTGTATAAATACAAAAAAAGGTCTTTGGTTTTGGATTTTATCAAGCCATATCTGCTTGATTAACCCTAAAAATATATTGAACAACTGCACTAATGTCGATTCTACAGAAAAGGCTGACCTGATTGGCTGTCCAGGCAGGTTTCTCAGACCATTCCTTACGATACCGCAGATACCACCACTGGATCTCCAACGAGACTGATGAAGAGCCTGCGCCTCTGAAGGAGCATGCCATTTCCACATCCTGACCAGTCTGACTGATGATGTCATGAGGAACTTCTGTGAAAAGAGCTGAGAGAGAGAGAGAGAGAGAGAGAGAGAGAGAGGTTTGCCCTTTGTAATACGTGTTGGCATTAATCATATCACTGTATTGCCATCATATCAGAAGAGAAATGCAACCCTGCTATAATCGCAGCTCTGCCCCATCAGAAAGCATGCCACTCAAACCCATCCAAAAACAGTGACAGTGCTCCGTTATATAATTACAGTCTAACAGTCTGTGCTCCTTTCTTTCCTGCTGTCCTTTTATTAGTATCAGACAGGAAGCAATTTGTACAGCTGATGCATAAATTATATATATATATATATATATATATATATATATATATATATATATATGTGTGTGTGTGTGTGTGTGTGTGTGTGTGTGAAATTTCAACCATATTCAACAGTCCTACTTGCAACAATATTCAGGAAATGCTATTCTTTCAATAACTGTGCTTATTTACTCAAAAGAGAAGTGCTGTGTGTATGAGATTTCTGAAGTTTGGTTTAATTGACCAGTTTGAGAGGTTTGAAAAGAAAAGTGATCCACTACGAAAACCATTCTGCAGTGATGGAAATACAACCCCAATTCCAAAAAAGTTGGGACACCGTGCAAAACTGGCTCGCCTGTCTCGCATTGAAAACGTGTGGCATTATGAAACGCAAAATACAACAAGACAGACCCTGGACTGTTGAGCAACTTAAGTCATATCTCAAGCAAAAATGGGAAAGAATTTCATGTTCAAAACTTCAGCAATTAGTCTCCTCAGTTTCCAAACGCTTACCGAGTGTTGTTAAAAGAAAAGGTGATGGAACAGTGGTAAACATGCCCCTGTCTCAACATTTTTGGAGCAATAAATATCTTGTCTTTATATTGTATTCAACTGAATATAGGTCAAAAAGGAAATCATTGCAATTCGTTGCATTCTGTTTTTATTTACATTTTACACAGCATCCCAACTTTTTGGGAATTGGGGTTGTATTACTTTATTTGTTACTAGCAGGTTAACCAGCATTGCCCAGGTTTTGCAAAATTCTGGGTTGCCCCCAGACTTCCATGTCAAATTTGGTGACAATCCATCGAGAAATGGTCATGTTAATCCAAGACAAACAAAAATCCAAACATCCACCACCCAGGGGCCCACCAGGGACCCCCTGGGGCCTGTACATGAATTTCGTTTATATCTGCAAAACTCTGAGTCATCCCCGGACCTACTTGCCAAATTTGGTGAAAATCCGTTGAGAAATAGCGACGTTAGCTCAAGACAAACAAACAGACTTTGCCACTTATTATATAGTCTAGCAGGTTACCTGGCGTTGCCCGGGTTTTGCAAAATTCTGGGTTGTCCCCAGACTTCCATGTCAAATTTGGTGAAGATCCGTCGAGAAATGGTCATGTTAACCCAAGACAAACAAAAATCCAAACATCCACCACCCAGGGGCCCACCAGGGAACCCCTGGGGTCCAAATATGGAATTTCTGAGTTCTGCCAAATTGTGGCTATCTCCTGTACCTACTTGCCAAATTTGGTGAAAATCCATCGAGAAACGGTGACGTTAGCTCAAGACAAACAAACTTTGCCGCTTATTATATAGATAGTGCAGAGAATGATTTTTCTCTAATGATGATCTAATAAGAGCATCAGCCAGTGTTAGAAGTGGCTGTCTTCTCATATTTTAAACCCATACAGTAGCTTGCAAAAGATTACCAATGCTGATTAGGATCTGAAATAAAATTCAACATATTTAAACACACAGCAACTTATCCTGAGCAGAGCTAGCACATGGATGAAACACACAATCTAGTTTTGCCCGTGTATAGACATTTTGGGGAGGGGTAGTGTTGGTGGTTCACTGAAAAGGGGGGAAAAAGTACACTGAAAACACATTCCTTAAAGAAATCTATTTTACTCTTTTGCTTAAGCAATACAATCCTTCAAGGCTCAGTTGTGGAGAAAATCCTAGCCATATTCATGGTTTCTTCAAGGGGAAAAAAAAAAAGGTTGTTCGAGTTTCTGACCCTAACCCTTCAAGAAAGTGCAATATCTGAATGAAATGTATGGATCTGTTCATGCTGTAGCGATCAGATGTATCAGCATCAATTCATATAGACATCACATAGAGCTTATAATTCAGTGGTGCTTCTCTTTTATTCCAAGGTTTGAGCTTTACGCCACATAGATCAATTCTACCATACACCCACACATACATACACTCACCGGCCACTTTGGGGCGTGCCTGTTCAATTGCTTGTTAATGCAAATATCTAAAATCAGCCAATCACATGGCAGCAACTCAATGCACTTAGGCATGTAAACATGGTCAAGATGACCTGCTGAAGTTCAAACCAAGCATCAGAATGGGGAAGAAAGGTGATTTAAGTGACTTTGAACGTGGCATGATTGTTGGTGCCAGACAGGCTGTTCTGAGTATTTCAGAATCTGTTGATCTACTGGAATTTTCATGCACAACCTAGGGTTTACAGAGAATGGTCTGAAAAAGAGAAAATATCCAGTGAGCAGCAATTCTCTGGATGAAAATGCCTTGTTGATACCAGAGGTTGGAGGAGAATGGCTAGACTGGTTCGAGATGATAGAAAAGCAACAGTAACTCAAATAACCACTTGCTACAACCAAGGTACGCAGAAGACCATCTCTGAATGCACAACATGTCAAACCTTGAAGCAGATGGGCTACAGCAAGAGAAAACCACACCAGGTGCTACTCCTTTCAGCTAAGAACAAGAAACTTAGGCTACAAGTTGCACGGGCTCACCAAAATTGGACAACAGAAGATTGGAATAACATTGCCTGGTCTGAAGAGTCTCGATTTCTGCTGTGACATTCAGATGGTAGGGTCAGAATTTGGCATAAACAACATGAAAGCATGGATCCATCCTGTCTTGTATCAACGGTTCAGATTGGTGGTGGTGGTGTAATGGTGTGGGGAATATTTTCTTGGCACACTTTGGGCCCCTTAGTACCAGTTGAGCATCATTTAAAGGTCACAGCCTACCCGAGTATCGTTGCTGACTATGTCCATTCCTTTATGACCACAGTGTACCCATTTTCTGATGGCTACTTCCAGCAGGATAACGTGCCAGGTCACAAAGCTTAAATCATCTCAAACGTTTCTTGAACATATCAGTGAGTTCACTGTACTCAAATGGCCTCCACAGTCACCAGATCTTAATCCAGTAAGTCAAACCTTTGGGATGTGATAGAATGGGAGATTCGCATCATGGATGTGCAACCGACCAATCTGCTGCAACTGCATGATGCTATTATTTCCAGATGGACCAAAATCTCTGAGGAATGTTTCCAGCACCTTGTTGAAGCTATGCCATGAAGAATTACGGCAGTTCTGAAGGCGGGGGGTTCCAACCTGGTACTAGCTAGGTGTACCTAATAAAGTGGCCAGTGAGTGTACATACACATACACACATTATATATATATATATATATATATATATATACACACACACACACACACACACACACACAGTTGTGGTTAGAAGTTTACATACACTGTCATGAATGTCATCATGGACATGAATGTCCTGTCAATATTGGGCTTTCATTGATTTCGTTGAACTGGTCTTTTGCTTTGGCAGAATAACTGTACAACATACATCTTTAATAGAAAAAAATGTGGGGGTTTTCTGGAATAAACATAGGGTCAAAATTATACATACAGGGTATACACACACACACCTAATATTTGTTTAAAATGTCCCTTATGTTTTACCTTGAGCAGACTCTTTTGGTAGTCATTCTTGGCATAATGTGTGTGTTTACGGACCCACACAGTCTACATATTTTCGACAGGGCTGAGGTCAGGGCTTGTTTTAAGCTTGAGGTTAGTTTTTTCTTTTTTACCAGACATCTAGATTTTAGGTTTGTTTACAGTAGACAGTGTCACCAACAATATCCGGTGACACTCTGAGGAAGACGACAGTCGTACGTCGAAACGTGTCAGGTAAACAAACCTAAAAACTAGATGTCTGATAAAAACGAAAAAACTAACCTTATTTAATATAAGACATAATGAACGTAATCGAAAGATTGTTTTAAGCTTAATGTTAGCCTGCTTAATCCAGTCCACAACCAGCTTTGATGCGCATTTTGAGTCATTGTTCTGTTCGAACACCCAATTGTGTCCATGTTTCTGATGGTTTGAGATTATGCTGAAGAATTCTGAGGTAGTCCTCCTTCTTCATTATTTCATCCACTTGATGCTACACGATGCTACCACCACCATGCTTAACAGTTGGTGTTCCTCTATATCTCTGGTAATTGTGCCCATACAACTCAATCTTTGTCTCATCTGACCATAAAACTTTCCTCCAGAAGGCTTTTCCTTTTTTCATGTGGTCAACTGCAAAATTTAGTCAAGCCTGAGGTATCAATTTTGGAGCAGGGGCTTCTTTCTTGGACAGCAGCATCTCAGTCCATGGTGCTGTAAAACTCACTTTACAGTAGACAGTGTTTCACCAGCTTCCAGTTCATGGCAGGCCTGTGCCTTGGTGATTCCTGGGTTGTTCCTGATCATCCGAACCAATTTCATCTCAGCGGAGGCTGACAGTTTGGGTCTTCTTCCAGCAAAATGGCTTGGGAAAATGGCTACACCTCCTAATAACTTGTACTTACATACAATTGTTTGTACTGATGATATTGGAATCTGCAGTTGTTTAGAAATACCTTTAAGAGACATTCCTGAGTTGTGTAAATCTACAATCCTCTTTCTCAGATCTGCACTGAGCTCCTTGGACCTTCCCATTGTACTGTGTTGGTCAAGCCAATGAGTGCTGTCAAACAAACCCTTTTTATGTTGGCACAGAGATGCTACCAGCTGTAGTCAATCATGATCACTAACAGGAAGTTAAGAGGCCTTGGTAAAATAAAAGACATTTTGGAAATTTCAGCACCACTGAATTAATCTGCATTGGTGTATGTATATTTTTGACTCTGTATGTATAATTTTGACCCAGTGTTGATTTCAGAAAACCCAAAAATAAATTAAAACATGTGCACCAAATTCTTATTTTTTCTATTAAAGATGCTGTGCAATCATTCCACCACAGAAAAAAAAAAAGAGGTCAACCAAATCACTGAAAATCCAATATTGCCATAACATTCATGTCCATGTATAGACCCCTTGCACTGACGTCACATTTACATTAGCAACCATCACTACCCTAGACCTGGGGGACAAGCGAACTTTGGTTACATACTGTTCACATACTGAAGCCAAGCGAAGATGTCTGACGTCCGTTGCTGTTGTCTGAAGAAAACTACAGCTAAAAAAGCTCTACTACCGGATTACTTGGATAATCTTCATCAGAAAGAAACAAAGGATAGATATATGCGGAAATTAGAGTTTATTAGTGGTTATGATCATCCATATAAAAGTCCTTGAAACGACTGGAGTGACAGTGTAGATTTGTGGCCTAGCGTTAACTACGTGTTGGAATACCTTCTTTTTCCCCAAAGAGTCCCAACACGGAAGAACAGTTAAAAAAATAATACAAAAGCAAGAAAAGCTTCTTTGTGTAAAGAATTTTTCCCGACATCAGCTTTTGGGAACAGAATGCTGCGAAAGCCAAAGCATTTACTCTCAAAGGACTCCAACCTGAACGGCGGGCTAGATGGTATTCCCGGCCCTCCATTTCTCAACAACCCCACGGCCATCTAGTTACAAAGCTATTTGCACTCTATCATTTATACATTGATACTTATTATCATTAAAACAATATCTGAAGTGTTATTATTTGTAAAATAAAATACCTTGCTCTAGATTTTCAATGTTAGATTTTATTTTAATTTTATCTAATAGTGCATGGTACAATAATTACAAACGCTAACAGAATCAGCACATTCCAGTTGTAGCTATAGTCATATAGTAACTATAATCACCCTTGTTATAATAATTTCAATAAATGGTTAATGTTCAGTTCCCTCTTCATTTATTCTCTATTCAAAAGGCACAACTGAGTCACACAGGTTGATCAGTGTGTAACAGACAATAACAATTTTATCCAAAACAGTTTTTCCTGCCTTAGTCGGTTTATTACGTAAGCTTTTGGGAATGGGCACCAGAACTGGTATCGTAAGATGGGTCTGCAGCTTTTTATCGCAGAGGCGACAAGCCGTGAAGCTCGATGGGCTACTTTCTAAGTGGGCCCCTGTGCATGCCGGTGTTCCACAAGGAACCAAACTCGGTCCAATACTATTCCTCGTGATGGTCAATGACCTAGCATGTAGATCTCCCCTAAAATCGAGCTACTGGAAATACGTAGATGACGTTACTATATCTGAAGTAGTGCCCCGCAGCTCCCAATCTGCCTTGCAGACAGATCTCGACAGCATCACAAACTGGGCGAAAGAAAATTCCATGAACCTTAACTCGCAGAAATGTAAGGAACTCCGCATCTCTTTCCTCACAAATGACCCTGATGTGCCTCAGATAACAGTCAATGGTGCGCCTCTTGAAAGAGTAGATTTGCACAAAGTGTTAGGTGTCACCTTATGTGACAATTTGAAGTGGAACCTAAACATCGAGGAGATTGTTACTTAAGCCTCCAGGCGTCTGTATATGTTAAGGATTCTGAAGCGCGCTGGAGTTCCAATCGCGCACCTTGCCAATATCTATTCCGCACTCATCCGATCAGTGATGGAATATGCGTGCCCAGTATGGAATATTGCCATTCAGTCACATCTTAATCTACAATTGGAACGAGTTCAAAAACGTGCTATGAGAATCATCGTCCCTGGCGCTGACTAGAAAACAGCTCTGTCGCAGTGTTCCCTACCAATCCTGTCCGAAAGGAGGAATGAAATCTTTCCAAGGAGTGTGTGAGGCATCATCGAGACTATATGTTAATGTCCCACCCAGGCGACAGGAGATCCACGGTCGGTCTTTACGAAACGACGACAGGATTTCCCGACCGAGATGTAGAACTGAAAGGTACAAGCAGAGCTTTTTTCCGGCTATGGCCTTTTTAAATTCTAAATTTTTAAATTAAATTAAATTATTTTTATAGTTTGAATTAAAGCCATATTTTTATATAAAATGTATGTAACATAATATATAATTATTTTTATTGTAAATTTTTACAGTAATGTAAACATGTTGTATTTCACTATGTACTAAAACATGTATAATAAACCATTATTATTATTATTATTATTTCCATTTCACATGCATGCAGCTCTTGTAAAGTTCAGTGTGTTTGTGTAGAACTGTCTCAAACTGTAGGGTCATGACTACACTCTGGCTCCATGGTGACATTTTGCACAGAACTGGGTTCCTCTGATAACAGAAACAAAGTTTCAGCGCTCTCTGCTCCTAATCTTTTCTGTTCTTTCAGGATATATTGTGCATGTTGCTCCTTGTTGGATTTTTTACTGAGTTATGTCCGAGTTTGCTTGTTGCCCAGTCTGGGTTTTCCATGTGGAATAAGAAAGCTGGTTTATCTGTGAAAATCAAACACTTTCATGAAGAAGCTAACTTGAATGTGAGCAGAAATAAAATGAGATTCTTAAGCAAACTCTTCCATACTCACTTCCGACTTTCAATTTTAAAAGAAATACATTTTAAATACAATCGCAAATTTCTCTGGAGTTTTCAGGCTTAGCTCCTCTCATCGTATTCTCTTTAACCACTCATTTCTTCATTGTTCTTGAAGCATTTGCTTCTCTTTGTTAGCATTTTTCTTGATAGCCGGGAGATGGTAATACCCTTGATCTATTTCCTTATTTGAACAATTGGAACAACCAAAAACAGTACAAAAATGAACCATATTGAAGACAGATTAAGCCTTGCTTACACGAAAGACGGTGTCTGTTTGACCCCCAGGTGAAATTATCACGTGATGTGTGACGTCATGCGCAAGGGGTCTATACAAGTTAGGTGCTGACTAGAAGATACTTAGGCTTAAGAAGACAGCATAACTACAGACTTCATCGGTTGAATACAGGCCTATATTTGCAAGCTGCTCTCCATGACAAAGAAGCTGACTTTAACTTAGCTAGCTTTCTTACACTCAGCTAATTGACTTGATTCATTTAAACTGATTGTTATAATCATGAAACTCTCACTGAATGTTATGATGATGCAAGTTCATATTGTGTAACATTTCCCACCTGTTCCAATCTGTTACCAATACTGCATCACATCAGTAGTCTTGGAATCCAAGCTGATCAAACCCAATCTATTCCCAGATGAGACTGGGATTGACTTCCTAGTTTCAAGCACACATGGTACATCTTTGTTCTTGAAGCCAACTGAAGGCCATATAAATTATAAATTATTATTATACATGCCAGCTAGAAGGACACTTCAACAGTCTGAGTGCAAAAGATCAGTGGTTCAACCCCCTCTCATCTCTGATTTATAAAACTGATATTGTCCCTAATGCTCCTATTCCTATATTACTTAAAGACGAGTCAGTAATAACTGCAGTCACAAGTGTACCATAAACACCTTGCTTCCAGTGCACAGAGAGATCAAGTCTGCTGCATCTGCTTGTGTTTTATTTTAAGATACTGGTAATGGAGCAGAATCTACAGAAATAGCTGCATCAGCTTTTGCACTCTTTGTATCCAAAAATGTGCCATCACCTTTGGCAAAAACATTTGACTTCTCAGTTCAAATTCAATTTAAAATGGGTTGACATGCATTCTCATTGTGATATCTAAGTAAATTTAGAAAATTCATCAGATCAGGGACAAGATACAATTTCTTTATCTAATTACTGATACTGAGAATAAAAGAATCGTAAATAGAATTAGATATAATTAAAAAACAATTAATGACAAGATGAGTTATGAGTACAGGATGTGTGTGTGTGTGTGTGTGTGTGTGTGTGTGTGTGTACCACTGGCGGCTCGTTAATAGGGGTGATTTGGGCGACGCACTCCCAAACAGGGAGGGAGATTTTTTTTTTTATCTACTCCTACTACCACGGCAACAGTAATGTCATTGTCCAATCAGGCTAAAGTCGCGCCTGGTGTAGCCACGCCCTTTTGGGGCGATTTCTGTCAGGTTCAGATTTGCCCCAACATCTCCCATTGACACTAATGATACGTATGTTTTTTTCGAAAATCATGCTCCCAATGCATTTTCTATTAGGTTTTATGTGCTCGCACAAGCAGCGTGCTTGCGTCATACGCCTGTTGCGCCGCGCAAGTGTTGCCAGATTGGGCAGTTTTAAGTGCTTTTTGGCGGGTTTTGAACATAATTTTGGGCTGGAAAACGCAACTTGCGCGGGAAATGTGTGAACATTCTATGAAGAAGATGGCGAGTGTTGAGTGCAACAATACGATAGCGTCTCTGAAAGAAGTTCCCTTTAGTCGTCATGCCAATGAGGAGAAAACGGCAATCAGACAGCTAGGACCTCCTAGACCGAATTTAAACATCAAGCAAGTGTCTACGAAGGGAGAGAAGACCTACTCAAGAGGTTTTAACAAGAACTGGTACCACCGGAAAACTTGGCTAGCTGGCTGTGATGTAGTCACTGCTCTTTTTTGCTACCCTTGCGTTCTCTTCCACCCTGGAAGTAGCACAGCAGACGGTACAGTGATATCTGATATTTGAATTTACTAGGCAAAAGTTTTGTGTGTGTGTGTGTGTGTGTGTGTTACCAATGGCAGTTGTTTTACCAATGGCAGTTTAACATTGCCATGCTTGGAATATTTCAGTAGCCTCAAGTTCTCTCTGACTTGGTGTAAATTAAGCATATTTTCAGTTTTTATATATTGTACAGTATGTGTTCATTGGAGCCAGCAGCACCTTACCTTTTTTTCAACTTGTTAAGCCAAGTTGCACTGACTACAAAACCTTGTGCAACCTTGTGTGTAAATGGAGCACTTGCATGTGACGTCACAGCCGATCCAGATTGTGACAGACGCCATCTTGTCGGTCAAACGCCATATTTCCGCCTTCTCCTTCTACTTCTGGTTCTACTTCTGCTTTTACTTCTACCTTTTCTTCTGGAAAACCCTACTATATACAATTCTACTACAATGGCTGCGGCTACAAGCTCTCCCTACCTGTGCACGTTTTTTTAAATGTTTTTCGTGTGTATTTTTGCGTGTTGTTCGTCTGTACCGGACTTCAATATCCACTACAACCGTATGGACTTACTGGACATTGGTTTCCAGCAGAAAATGACGGTTTGTAGCGATTTCCATCGCATGCACAACATTCCGGACGAGAAAAAAAAAAAACATTCCGGACGAGATAGCGAGACCAGCGGAGTCTCCGTGGATTGTTATCGGAAGCAAAGCGAAGGAGGCGGTGCCGGGAGCGGAAGCAAAAGCGAGGCTGCAGAGCCGGCCTGTTGACTAAGCTCAGAAAACAGTTACTCAAATCTCCACTGCCAAGCCTCTACCTCTCCAACACCAGATCCATGTAAACAAGACGGACGATTTGGAATTACAGCTGGAATTACCTTATTCTATTCTATAATCGGCTGGTCAGTGCTATACTCAATACTTAAGTGACTTACCCGTCCAATGAGGATTCTTGTTTACAAGATGCCACATCTGAGTCACTGACAAATCCTGAATTTCTGTAGAAATAACTGTCCAGAGATTTATAAGCACGCAGTGCTTCACCATTGAACAGCGAGGGAAAGTTAATGAGGTAATTATACATGTCCAGGTATTCCGCTGGCAGTTCAAAATCCGGTCGTGAAAACTCCGTCCGGTAAACCATAAGGGTCACAAATCTGTAGATCGTTTATTTTAGACATATATCTAGTTATCTGTTCATTAGTAAAATGAGCCATGTAGTCCGTCGGTTGGGGGCGGCACGGTGGTGTAGTGGTTAGCACTGTCGCCTCACAACAAGAAGGTCCTGGGTTCGAGCCCCGGGGCCGGCGAGGGCCTTTCTGTGTGGAGTTTGCATGTTCTCCCCGTGTCCGCGTGGGTTTCCTCCGGGTGCTCCGGTTTCCCCCACAGTCCAAAGACATGCAGGTTAGGTTAACTGGTGACTCTAAATTGACCGTAGGTGTGAATGTGAGTGTGAATGGTTGTCTGTGTCTATGTGTCAGCCCTGTGATGACCTGGCGACTTGTCCAGGGTGTACCCCGCCTTTCGCCCGTAGTCACCTGGGATAGGCTCCAGCTTGCCTGCGACCCTGTAGAAGGATAAAGCGGCTAGAGATAATGAGATGAGATGAGTCCGTCGGTTGAAATTGATCCATTCTGTACACGAGTGCAGCAGTATTCAGCGGTGTTTTTGACCGACAAGATGGCGGTTGTGTACTTTCCGGTCACGTGACTGCAAGATCTCTATAGCTAAATAACTAAAGTCTTTTGTGTTCATTGACATGCTTGTAATACTTTAAATTTCCTTTTAAGGCATGGCTTTCTGGAGGAATTCTTGGGGAAAAAAACTGCAGAATTTATTTAGAATTATTATTTGTTGTTAAAATGGTGCAATTCCATATAAAAAAACCCACATAATTAAGCTGCACATGTTTGTTTGATGGTTATGCTTTTCTTCATCTTTTTCAAAACTTAAATAAACACTTGTTTTGGATTTATATCCTGCCACTTTAATTGCATTCTTTAGAATGAAGAAATTAGAATATGTTTATAATTAAGAATTTGTGTCTACTTATTATAGAATACTGGAAAAATATGAGAAAATAAATGAGTAATGTAATAATTGATGGTGATGCCAAATGTTTTGCTTTGAAGGCTTCACAATGAATCTTCCTTAGTTTTAGCCTGGCAAGCCAGACTAAATGTGAATATTTGCCACTCGTAGGCGGGTGGGTCTAGTTTACTAGGCTACCTTAGTTTGCCACCTTTAACTTGTTCAGTGTTGCCACCTAGTGGAGAGAAGAGATATTGTCTATATTGATATCTGAATTTACCAGGCAAAAACAAGTTCGGCCAATTGATTTGCTATCTAGGTCAATTTACTTCAGTCCTGTGGACATTTATGGTCCGTGTAGACATAACGGGGGAAAACTGCCCCCCCCCTGAAAAAAAATTCAGGAGCCGCCACTGGTGTGTACTCAGCTCTTGTACCGTTATAGAATGTTGACAGTGAGACAGGACAGGGCACACAATGTGCACAGTGAAAGTAAATTTGAAGGCACATGAATTATGTGGGAGGAATACCTTAGGATAACCTGTGTGGACCTTTCCCATTCCATCCTATCAGTTGGAGAAATTACTTCACTTTTCTCAAATGGAAACAGGTAAAAGTAGTTGATTAAAACATTAAACATTAAAATATCCCAAATGTCACACCAACTAGGGTTTTTGTGGCTACTGCCTCAGAGATGAAGCAAGGCTGTAGCCACTACATCATTGTGTTGTAAGAATGAGTGTAACAATAGCGCACTGTGCATGCGCATGCGGGTGTTCCTATTAAAATGGCTGGTGAGGATATACAATTTGGTTCACCATTCAAAATAAATGGACAAGACAAAAAAATTGCTTTCAGACATGTTTATGCTTATTACCGAGGGAAAGCGTGTTCCTATTTTAAAATATACTCCAGGTTGTCCGCCTTTCCTTGCCTTCTTCGGCCAGTGGTCCCATGTGTGATGTAGATGTGACGCACTTCCGAATTATTACAGGAAGTTGTCGAAAAGAGTATTGAAACCACCAAGCTCTAGCGCCGGGCCTTTTCCGGTGTAGCAGGCCAAATTAACCCCTGCCCAGATTAAACCCGGGTATAGTTTGGCCCAGGCCAGAGTATACCCCGGGGGATAAACTGTCCTAGGCCAAACTATACCCAAGGTGTAAAATAGCCTAGGCCAGACTATACCTCTCCAAGCCAGAATATACCCCTCTGTGTAAAGAGGATTTGATTGTATTTACACAGTATATATATACACTCACTTTTAACCCAGAGGGAACTGAACGGGTTCCTGTTTCCAAGTGATTAAAGTTTTTTCTCATTTTGTACACAAGTCATCGTTTGTAAACTGAAATCTTTGTAAATTACAGTTAGGAAAGCCTATTTTTACCAGGGCCCTAGCTAGTGAGATGCTGACGTTAAATCCTATTGGCGGGGACAGATGTCCGTGAAATCAATATAAGGAATACGTTTACAGAACATCTTGAACTTCTTTGCACGTTTTTCAGTGGACTCGACTTTTTAACACACTGCTGGCACTGTAACTAAGTAATAAGGCTAAGATAGTTCATGCGTGTATGTAGTGTTTGTGGAGGGGGACGCACTGCCGATGTAGTGATGGTTTTACTTAAAAGTGAGAATAGCAGGCGGCCTTACTTTTCATTTCATAATGTAATCTTCTTTATTTAGTATACATCTAAGTATTTTTTAAACAAATAAATCTGCAATTTATTTCACACTGTGTTTGTTGATACATTGATTCTGATCTACCCTTTCATTTATATCAGTGGACTCAACCATTTAACAGAAATCATATGGCATTCTACAACCCCGATTCCAAAAAAGTTGGGACAAATTACAAATTGTAAATAAAAACGGAATGCAATGATGTGGAAGTTTCAAAATTCCATATTTTATTCAGAATAGAACATAGATGACATATCAAATGTTTAAACTGAGAAAATGTATCATTTAAAGAGAAAAATTAGGTGATTTTAAATTTCATGACAACAACACATCTCAAAAAAGTTGGGACAAGGCCATGTTTCCCACTGTGAGACATCCCCTTTTCTCTTTACAACAGTCTGTAAACGTCTGGGGACTGAGGAGACAAGTTGCTCAAGTTTAGGGATAGGAATGTTAACCCATTCTTGTGTAATGTAGGATTCTAGTTGCTCAACTGTCTTAGGTCTTTTTTGTCGTATCTTCCGTTTTATGATGCGCCAAATGTTTTCTATGGGTGAAAGATCTGGACTGCAGGCTGGCCACTTCAGTACCTGGACCCTTCTTCTACGCAGCCATGATGCTGTAATTGATGCAGTATGTGGTTTGGCATTGTCATGTTGGAAAATGCAAGGTCTTCCCTGAAAGAGACGTCGTCTGGATGGGAGCATGTGTTGCTCTAGAACCTGGATATACCTTTCAGCATTGATGGTGTCTTTCCAGATGTGTAAGCTGCCCATGCCACACACACTAATGCAACCCCATACCATCAGAGATGCAGGCTTCTGAACTGAGCGCTGATAACAACTTGGGTCGTCCTTCTCCTCTTTAGTCCGAATGACACGGCGTCCGTGATTTCCATAAAGGACTTCAAATTTTGATTCGTCTGACCACAGAACAGTCTTCCACTTTGCCACAGTCCATTTTAAATGAGCCTTGGCCCAGAGAAGACGTCTGCGCTTCTGGATCGTGTTTAGATACGGCTTCTTCTTTGAACTATAGAGTTTTAGTTGGCAACGGCGGATGGCACGGTGAATTGTGTTCACAGATAATGTTCTCTAGAAATATTCCTGAGCCCATTTTGTGATTTCCAATACAGAAGCATGCCTGTATGTGATGCAGTGCCGTCTAAGGGCCCGAAGATCACGGGCACCCAGTATGGTTTTCCGGCCTTGACCCTTATGCACAGAGATTCTTCCAGATTCTCTGAATCTTTTGATGATATTATGCACTGTAGATGATGATATGTTCAAACTCTTTGCAATTTTACACTGTCAAACTCCTTTCTGATATTGCTCCACTATTTGTCGGTGCAAAATTAGGGGGATTGGTGAGCCTCTTCCCATCTTTACTTCTGAGAGCCGCTGCCACTCCAAGATGCTCTTTTTATACCCAGTCATGTTAATGACCTATTGCCAATTGACCTAATGAGTTGCAATTTGGTCCTCCAGCTGTTCCTTTTTTGTACCTTTAACTTTTCCAGCCTCTTATTGCCCCTGTCCCAACTTTTTTGAGATGTGTTGCTGTCATGAAATTTCAAATGAGCCAATATTTGGCATGAAATTTCAAAATGCCTCACTTTCGACATTTGATATGTTGTCTATGTTCTATTGTGAATACAATATCAGTTTTTGAGATTTGTAAATTATTGCATTCCGTTTTTATTTACAATTTGTACTTTGTCCCAACTTTTTTGGAATCGGGGTTGTATATTTATATTCACTCTGGTTGAAAGGTCTTGTCCTTTGTGTCAGTGTGTGTACATGTGTGCTAAAATGTGTTACCAATACAGAGATGTTGAAGCAGGAAAACGTGTTAAGCAGGCCTTCCAAACTGCGCGCGCGCACACACACACACACACACACACACACACACACAGTCATATTAAATATGAGAGAGTTAAATTCTATTGATATAACATTTAACTCATTGATACGTGACAGTTAAAAGTTCAAATGTAGCTGTGTACAATTGCATTATAAATGTTTTGGATATGTGCTTTTATTTTAATGTGTAAACACTACTGAGTAGTGTGGCAGTAATCTTTGATCTTTGTGGAAGTTTAATATTTTTAGTGATTAAAGTTTTTTCTGGTTGAAGTAATAAAAGTCTATGTATTAAGAGTTTTAAGATTTAGGTCAGTTAGCTTTCTCATTTAACTTACCTGACAAAACTGAATTCTCAATAAAATGCTGAAAAATTAAGTAATTCTTGTGTATATCGCTCAACACTACTGATATCATGGGGGTATAATTTGGCCTGAGGGGTATCAAATCAAATCAAATCAAGTTTATTTGTACAGCGCTTTTAACAATAAACATTGTCGCAAAGCAGCTTTACAGAATTTGAACGACTTAAAACATGAGCTAATTTTATCCCTAATCTATCCCCAATGAGCAAGCCTGTGGCGACGGTGGCAAGGAAAAACTCCCTCAGACGACATGAGGAAGAAACCTCGAGAGGAACCAGACTCAAAAGGGAACCCATCCTCATTTGGGCAACAACAGACAGCCTGACTATAATATTAACAGTTTTAACAGGTATAACCCTCAACTGTCCTCATGGGGCCATCCTTCACAGGAGGGGTATGAATTGGCCTAGGCTATAATATACCCCAGAGTATAAACTGGCCTAGGCCATAACGTACCCGGGCTATAATCTAGCCTAGGCCACTTTAACCCCAGGTATAGTCCGGACTGGGAGTATACTATGGCCTGTTACACCGGGAAATAAGAGTTTGGGTCATGGTGACAGCGTGTGTATGTCAGCCTCAGTTTGGAGGTTTCAGTTCCGAAAACTGTAAGAGGTAAGAGTAGAATAATATAAAAGTACAGACACTTGGTATATTTTACTTCGGTGATTTTTAACTTGTTCATTTTTGGATTACGCTTCATTTTGTGGCTACTGCCTCATAGAGTAAATATATATGCTGTATTTACTGTATGGACATGGTATCAGAAAACAATTTTATTTATAAGCAGTAGCTACATATACCCATAGGGTACCAAAAGTATAATTAGTCAAACTTCTGCTATTTGCTTTAATTTTTTAATTTTATTTTTTTATTTTAGATTCTTTACACTACACTTGTGAAACAAAATGTGCTCATTAGTACTAAATAATGCTTCTAAGACAATTCATGAACAGGTGCTTTCTTATTATTTTGAAAATATAGTTCACAGCACTGTATTTTGAACAAAACACAGTAAACAAAATTGGTAACCAAAATACTACAAGCCCTGATGCTGCTCACAGCTTGGTAATGCTTGCAAGAGATGACGTGAGTATAATTAATAACATGTATATATGCTATAATTACTATATGGACATGGTATCAGAAAACAATTTAATTTATAAGCAGTAGCCACATGTACCCATAGGGTACCTATTTTTATAAAATGGCACAATACTTTGGCTTTGTACACATTTAAATTGACCATGAACTGAAATATTGCAATCATTACCTTTCATGGCTAGTAATATTTACAAACTGTAATCTGAATCTTTATTGAAAAGCAATTCAGCAAATGTTTTTTAAAAATGCTCGAAAATGGTTCACTCACTGGTTCTGAAACTAGTCTAGGTAAACAGTGGATGAGAAATTTGTGAGAAATTGTTAAGGCCTGTACAGCTTGGAGTGATAAAAAAAAATAATAATAATTAGAATTTTCTTTGGAAGAACTGAAGGAAGAGAGGTACTATTTTAACTGGGTTCACAAGAGCTTCACTGATGATTTTTTTTCTGTAACCAATATAACTATACTAATATACACTAAATTGGTCGACACTTAAACCAAAGCCTAACACTAAGTTGACTATCCAACGGGAAATATCACACTAGAGCTACACACTGCAATTATCGACAGTCCATAATTATCGACACCTTTTCAGATTTACCAATAAAAAAAAAAAAAATTTACAAAGGTGAGCTTCAGTTACAACAGTTATTATTGGTTAATTAATCAACCGGAAGACCCGCCTCGCCCTTTGATCTTGTCATCTGATGACACAGCTCGTTACCGGAGATGGATTTTTTTTAGCATGATCAGCAATTTGAGGAAAATCCTGACGTTATCATCGCACGTAAGCATGGTGGAAAGATCATGGACATGTTTTTACTTGTCAAATTCAACGATATTTCATGATCTCCTTGTTGAAACCTACTTTGTTTCTTACTCTTTCATTTGACAGCCACCATTTTGTATCTAAACACACATTTGAGAAATCACGTGAGGTGTCGATAATAGTGATCACTTTCACCCAGTGTCCACCATTATCAACACCCTGTGGAATTAAGTGACATTTACAACTGTTATGTATCAATCTTTGTGTAACATTGTTGAAGTGGATGAAGTACTTTTAAAAAATAAGTCTTGTGATTTATATATTTTTTTCTGATTCATAACAGAATGGAATGTTTATAGAGAGTATTACATTACATGCTTGAAATATTTAGATTTTTCTATTCCATTCAAAAATATTTTGCAGTTTGTTGTAAATATCTACCACATATTACAATATCAGTAGACATTTTATATTTTTAGATGTAAAAATATAAAGTTTTGGTTCGAGGAATGACATGTGACCTTTGACCTGGATTTTTATGTGGTTACAATGTCAGTTGCCTGTTAACGTTTATTGGTAAACTACAAAACTAGAAATTAATACAAACAACAATGAATGAATAACAAAATGTGATCTACAAAAATACCTAGAAAGTGGAACAAAAAGATTTTCAGACACAGGTTAAACATTATCAGTTCATTTGTTTACAAACATTAGAATTACTTCCTCATTTACATAAGCACTGACATAGATATATCTCATCTCATTTTGTACTAAATATAAGTCTATGTAAAACAAATCTTAAATAAAAACTATGTTAACTTAATACCACATAACGATTATTTTTTAAAATAAATAATCATCTGGATGTCGATAATTGTGGAACGGTGTCGATAACGATGGACAAAGGTGCCAATAATTGTGGAACAGTGTCATGTGATCTGATACGCTAAGTAATCGGAAATCAACTCAATTTTTTCCAGTGGAAGATTATTTATGCAAAATTTACGTATTGAAAGTATTTTGTACTTTTGCAACAGCCAAAAGATCATTAAGGTGTCGATTATTGTAGCCGCCGCTCTAATGTGCATCTTTTTCTTTTTGTGTGAATACTTTTGTTTCATTGACACACAGTATAGTATCAAAATTTCACAGAATCAGTAACTTTCAGCCTGGGTTCCTAATAAATGTAGCGAAACAGTAAGCACATGCGCACACACACACACACACACACACACACACACACACACGCAAACACACATAGGCAGGTGTTCATAGCTGAAAGGGAGTCTACCATTTCCCAAAGGAGTTGATTGGGCAGGCTGAACTATTCTCTGGATGATGAGGAATTCGTCAGGTATACATTCTGTCATTTCTCATTCCAGCCAAAGCTATTTCACACCTAGATGTATCTTTTCTCCACCCCCAAGCATGAATTAATTTTCCTCAGATCTCCTTCAAAGGCACATGCATGATTCATGACAATGTCTCTGTTCACAGTCTGATTTCTCCTCATATACAAAATTACAGGCACTTCAAACACAGTATCATGCGATGCCAGCTGCAATAAGCTGGAAGAAAGAAGAACGAAACGGGGAAATTGAAGAGTACAATGAGAGAGAACAAAATATGGAAATTTAACTATAAAGCCTGCATAAATGGTTTTCATAGTTGCAGAGCTTATTAGCATAATGAATAATTTTGGAAATTCTAATCATATGCTAAAACTAGAGAATAGTATGAATACTAACACTTGATTTTATTCATTCCTGAAATGTTGCGTTTTATGGCCACTGCTACCCAAGTGTATGCTATACATATTGTACACTGTAGATGATACTGTGTGTCAGTTTTGGGGGGAAAAAAGCTGCCAGCTATTTTTTTTTGTAAGTTTTTTTTGTATTAGTTCATCAACCTCTTTGTATCAAAATGACAGCACCGAATGAAATCAAATTAAAAGACGACATGTTACTGCACATTAATACACCAGAATGCTCTCCCAATGCATCAAACAGACAAATACACAGTGAAACATTTGTGGGAACACTGAAACCTACTCGCTTGTAATTTGACTTAGATATGACATCTGCATGCGAGACTCTCTGCCATTTAAAAATAATTCAAAGCCATGAGATTACATTTGGATCAGCAGTGAAATAAACAGGAAACCCAATTCATGAAAAACACTACTATGAGTGTATGCTGTTATTTAAAAAGCTTCATCTTATATTTGTTTCGGTAACAGAGTATGGGTGTGTTATGTACTCTGGGAAATAAGGACAGGATGCATAGGATGTGAAAATCAGTTTGAAATAAAGGCTGCAGAGAGACTAATACAATAAGACCTTAACTCAGGCAAAGCGACCCCCCCCCCCCCACACACACACACACACACACACTCCTCCACACTTCAGGAGTGAATTGCTTATAACCCTAGAGAGTGGTGTAAGAGAGAGTGCAACAGAAAGAGAGACAAAAACAGCACTACATAAGTGTAGTATAATCCTCAGAAAGTAAAATGACCATAGCAATACATACATCCTCATAAAGAACATACAGACCCCTAAATCTGGTGGAATTAGATCATCTGCCTGTTATTTCCTTTATTTCACAATGCATTTGGCTGACTTTAATTTACAATGATTACATTTGGGTGAGAATTCCTTTCAACAAGATAGCAAAGTAACCATGAACCCCAATACAACTAAAACAAATCAACATCTCCCAGCTTTCTCTCTTTTTCTTTCTCTGCACCCAGAAGCGACAGTCAGAGATGCACATCCTAATTAGGGAAACAGACAGACAGACAGACAGACAGACAGACAGAAAGAAAGAAAGAAAGAAAGAAAGAAAGAAAGAAAGAAAGAAAGAAAGGGTCTCTCTTGTAGCCCTCACTGGTTTTTAATATGCACAGCCTTTCTCAAGCCTACAGACGCTACAGTAATTAGGCAGCGTCACTGACGCAGCATTGCAATTGTCTCTACTGCCTAATGCCCTGTAAACACACAGGCATACCAACCATTCAATGAGTTCATTCCACTCATACTAATACCAAACTTCAAAAAATTTATCAGTACTTACACCAGGAGAGAAATACGTTAATCACATGTAATAGGATACATGTGAAAGAAAACACACACACACACACACACACACACAAAGATTAATAATGAATCTGATGTTTAAATTACTGATGTGATCCATATTGGGCGGCACGGTGGTGTAGTGATTAGCGCTGTCGCCTCACAGCAAGAAGGTTCTGGGCTCGAGCCCAGTGGCCAACAGGGGCCTTTCTGTGTAGAGTTTGCATGTTCTCTCCGTGTCTGCGTTGGTTTCCTCCAGGTGCTCTGTTTTCCCCCACAGTCCAAAGACATGCAGGTTAGGCTAATTGGTGGCTCTAAATTGACCGTAGGTGTGAATGTGAGTGTGAATGGTTGTTTGTCTCCATGTGTCAGCCCTGTGATGACCTGGCGACTTGTCCAGGGTGTACCCCGCCTCTCACTCATAGTCAGCTGGGATAGGCTCCAGCTTGCCCGCGACCCTGTATAGGATAAGCGGTTACGGATCATGGATGGATGGATGGATGGATGGATGGATGTGATCCATATTAGACAATTGAAGACTTTTGATATATAGAACATACTGTACATATACACAGTATACAAATATTCATAACAAATCAACAACAAGAAGTTTAATTTATATAGCACCTTTCACCAACCCAAGGATGCTTTACAGAATAATGACGCTACCAAAAGAGAAAGCAGAATGACAACCAAATAAAAAAAGATAAGAGACTCAGAAAAAGAAAACAACAAAAATGATTATTAATATGAGCATAAAGACAGCAGACTAGCTATATGGTGCTAACAGCAAAATCAATCAATAAATAAATTGATTTAAAAAAATATATTGAGTGCATCAATAAATATTACTTGGATACATGGCATTATTGTGCTTTTGTACTTTCTTTCATACATAATGTAATCTCAACGTGTCATTAATATGTTTTATGTGAGGGTGCAGGATTCAAAGTTTAACAAGCTGCTACCAAAAACACTTCTGTTCCAATTGTAACCAACTTTAAAACATTACAATATAAACAAGATAAACTGTGAGCTACTGCTCACTTACATACTGTATACCCCCACTCTCGCTTATATTAGAATGCAAGCAATCAAAGGAATAGGACACTTATTATGACTCAAGCAGTTATGATTTGTAGTTACTGAGAAAAAGTTAGGAACATTTTGTAAATCCATGCTGTATGTATTGTAAATACATTGAGCCGGTAAGCAGGAAGTCGATGTGCAACAGACCTGAAAACAGTATTCACGGTATAGAACCCCAAGCTGAATTTTGGTACCAAGTGGCTATGATTTGTGGTTGCTGAGAAAAAGGGTGTTTTGGATGGACAGACAGAAATATGGAGGTACGGATGGATGGAAGGACAGAGGTAAACCGGTATATCCCCCCTCCTTTGGGGGGGGGTTATAATAAAGCATGTAATGACAACAATATTCTGTATTATCGGTCTTAACTTAAATAGGCAAAAACAACTGCGGTAAAACATGGATGAAACAGGTGGGATTATAAAACGGCAATATGTGCTAGTATAAGTGAGGAAGATGTGTCCATCTTTCCATAAATAGTGCATGTCCATTTTTTTTTCAGTTTTAACAGGCAGTAAGAGGTAATAAATTTGTCTGCTGAAAAGTCTAATGTAAAAATGCATTTTTAAAATAAGCATGTTCATAATAATGTTTAAATAAATAAATAGTATTTAAATTCTCCCCCCCCCCCAAATCTGTCCCTCTGAGTTACATGTCGGTCCTGGGATCGAGATGCTGACCTCTTCTGCTCCTTGGACCTGCCTGATCCATCCTGGTGCCCTGTGTCTGGTTGGAGTCTCATCGCATCGCTTCTGTGGAGGGCGGCCCCATGTGGACAGTTGGGGGTCGCGCCTGGAGGACGCTCTGGACTCTTGAAATGGTGCTTTTGTGGCTGGGGACTGTAGTTGACTTGCTGACTTTGGGACTATGGTTGTCGTGAACGGTTTTGCGCTCGGGTTTCCGTCGGTGGGGGGTTTATAGCATCAACGAAGCTGACTTTATGTTAGGACTGTTAATGTTAGTCATGTTGTCTGTTGTTGCCCGGATGGGGATGGGTTCCCTTTTGAGTCTGGTTCCTCTCGAGGTTTCTTCCTCATGTCGTCTGAGGGAGTTTTTGCTTGCCACCGTTGCCACAGGCGTGCTCGTTGGGGATAGATTAGGGATAAAATTAGCTCATATTTTAAGTTGCTCAAATTCTGTAAAGCTGCTTTGTGACAATGTTTATCGTTAAAAGCGCTACACAAATAAACTTGACTTGACTTGAGTATGCACATCCTGTTAGATGCTCCTTTGGAATGGAGGTATATAGTGAACAGGGTCACATATCATGACAATAAGGGCTATGGTGTACAGAAATAACTTGACATGGATCTCTGCTCCTTTGGACATTAAATCAAGTCACTAAGTCTCTACTTGCCTCACACTGAAGCATGCGCTTTTATAGTTTGTATGCGCATGTATACGAGAGAAACAAACAGACACAGTAGAGCTCACAGTCTCCTTGCATATCTTTGACAGAGTGGTATTATACTGGAGGAAAAACAGTGAGATGCCTCAGGAGATTGTGTTGTTGATATAGAAGCTGTAACTCAAAGTGAAAGACCAATCCCTCTTGGAGAAAGACCAAGTATATACTGACTAAGTAAGGTCAGGAAGCATTCTGAGAGGTCAGGCTCAGCAGGAGATGTCTACGTGCACTTCAAAAAGTAAAGGACAAACTTCTGAAGCAGGTGGAAAACTATAAGGTTTGGTCTATGATTATTTTACACATGACTAATTACACTAGTTATAAAAGGTACTGCTCTCGATGTACAGATGGCTAATATAGACTTTACACCCTGACTGAAGAAACTGGCTGCTGGTTGAATCGGGTGTGTTAGAAGAGGAAAAGCAAATTGTGCTGGACCTCACAAAAATAAATACAGTAAAGACTACTAGTTTCTACTAGTTTCATCAAATTTACTGAATAATTCACGGTAGTTAATGAATAATGCATTTTGAAGTCAGTGCAGTACAAGTTTAAGAAGATAACCTTGGCAAAAACTTTTTTTTTCAGTTATCAAAATCCTTTGAAATTTAACATTATCCATGTGAAAATTTCCTGTATTTATAAAATTGAGAACATGTGCAGGGCAGGGTGGTGGAACTGTGGCTAGGGTTGCTTCCTCATATGATCACAGGTTCGGTCTTGAGCCAGGGTTATCATCTGTGCAGAGGTTCGAATGTTCCCCATGTCCATATGGATACACACTTGCATTTGGAAAACAAACAAATAAGTGGTTGAAACCATGTGGACACCAGAAATGTGAAACTCCATGAATTTTCAATGTTTTTTGCTTGGCTTTATGCCATATTCTGCTAAAGTTTGTCAGATATTATTAACAATGTGATGGGGTAGTGAGTAAATATTTAGACTATATATGATAATATTTTGACTATGAGGTACTGGGATATGAAGGAGGCACACATCAAAAAGGGAAAAATAAAATGGTGGATTTAATTCTCCAGAGCTGCTTCACTGCTAGCAAAAAAAAAAAAACTGATCAGGAATTTTCAAAGCTGGTATTTATCTCGGTAGAAATCTGTTTGTCTCTGACAACCGGTTATGGGAACCTACAGTATGCCCAATTTGCTGTTTGAAATTTAGGAATGACTGGGGGAGTAGAAAATCAGTGTTTTTGTTTGTTTGTTTATTTGTTTGTTTTTTTAATGGTCATCATGTACTTGAATGCGCTTGAAAATTATTGAAACCCAAACTCAGTTAAAAACCCAAGCAATGAGTTTCTGAATTGGAAGGGCCAAGATCCCTTCCAATACAGTACACACAGGGAGTCATTAGTTATGATTCTTTGCACATGCAATGAAAAGAGTTGTTTTCAAAACAATTAATGAAGGAAAATGTATTTCTTATATGGAAAATACAGTACAATTAAATTTTATCAAATTAATATTACACTTGAAATTTCTACATGAATTATTATTGGAGAAAGAATAAGAAAAAAAACACTATTCATAGACCTGACAAGTCTGCTGTGGAGGTGTGGAAGTGAACATTTTTTATCTTCAGTGCTTTTCCTTCAGAATGATGACTCTTTTTGGCAGCTCAGGGACTCTCAGTGGAACTTTGCTGCTCAACTTATTGTTGTAAAGATGATGACTCTATCTTGGTCATAGCAAATGGTAAGGTCTATGCAATCGTCCTATCTCGAACACTGATTTCACACTCTTACAATAACATTACAGCATTCATTTACAAAAGTACAGAAAGGGAAAACACCAAGAACCAAAAAGTGTTAAGCTTCCCCCCCAAAACACACACATGCACAAGGCAGTTAAGAATAAGATATACTAATATATATATATATATATATATATATATATATATATATATATATATATATATATATAATCAATTTATATTGACTAAAGTAGAGGGGTGGAATTAAATAAGTTTTTACTTCAGCCCACTCCTTTTTGGACATGTAAACTCAAAACTGCTTAGTGTGTCCTTGTTTGTATTTTTGTCTTGTTTTCTTTTGTTTTGATTTTGATATATTATTATTACCTATATTATTTAAGGTTTATTTTCTAATTTAGTGGCTTTTTACATGTTCTTGTTACAAATGCTGTTTTGCTTTTCTTGTTATCTGCTTATTTATTCATTGTTTGTTTACATGTTCGAAATAAACTATCATCATCATCATCATCATCATCAACCCTAATTTTTATTGGACTCATAATAGAAGGATTAACTTGGTTTATTTAAACAAATCCTTGACAGTTAGTTTGTTGTCACTATTTGTATTGGAGTATGTTTTGTAGCCTAAAGAAAGGAGAGTCTATAACATTATAAAAAGGGAAGTATGCAGTCTCCTTTTCACCATACAAAAGCATTCAGCTATATTAGAATCACAACAAATTCCATTCCTCCTGCAGTCTAATCCAGTTATACAACCCAGATATACAGCAAGTCTGCCCAGTATTCTGCCAAGCTTTATCTGACTGATGTAAAAGTTTGGCTAATTATACTAATTTCAATAACTGTGATAACCAACAATAACAGTCAATTTAATTTCAAATTTAATTTTGATAAAGCAAATGAAACCAAGAGTTTGAATGATATAACTGTGAATTTAATAAACATAAATCAGCAGAAATAGCAATGTATATGAAAATCAAGCTGCTTATTAAAAAAAATGTGTATACCTTAGTGCCATGTAGTATGTTTAATATATTCATAAAGAGACCTTTATCAGTGTGATTTCCACTGATGCTGTTAAATATGTGGAACCTTAATATCAGCCAAATGATGCATCAGTCCTAGCTTAAACCATAATCATGTTTTGTGAATGTGAAACTCAACATCGCCAGTTTCATTAACTGAATAAGTAAGGATACGGCATCGAGACGACACTAATAGCACATACAAACAATTTCACATGATGGATATTTAGCATCTGTGGAGAATTTGCAGGTGGCTTTTCCTCATGAAAGTATACCTATATTTGTATCTGTAATAATAATAATAATAATAATAATAATAATAATCAATGTAAACACTAACAAACACCACAGTCAAACCCTATTAAATCTTTCTTGTGGTTTTCTTTCTTTCTTTCTTTCTTTCTTTCTTTCTTTCTTTCTTCTCTCCAATCTGGCTTTTGAGAGGAGTCAGGTTCCTTTGCCACCAAATTTTCTCCTTTTATAAATCACTATAGCCTAATAATCTGATTCAATGACTAATGAGCTGAGCTAATCTTTTTGGTAAATTTGATGAACTATAACTCAACCAATAAGAAATGTGATCATCATACCTCAGCATAACTGGTAGATATAGTTACTTGGATAGCACAAGACAGTCCTAAAGCCTATATGGTAGGGTGACCAGACATCCCTGTTTTTGGTGGCCTGTCCCCGGAAACGTCCCCGTTTTTAACCATGACCGACAGACCCGAAAAAAAAAGACTGAAAAAAATCCAGACCGAAACATCTACCAGATTTCAGCAGACACCTCGTATATTATTTTGTGGGTCACTTTAAGATGGGCCCAGGCCAATAGCAGAGATGTTCTAGAACACTGGTGTGGATTTAAGTGGGGTGCCCCTGGCGTGTGCGCCCCCATCAAAAAAAAAAAAAGTTTTAGTATTGCAGATACCGAGATATGCCCACCATTTTTTATTTAATTAATAAGGTTTAAAAAATTAAACAAAATAAGTCGTTATGTGAGATTGAGCTGAAGAGTTTATGGTATAAACTCTGGTGGCCCCCAGACCCCCGGCCTTACTGGGTTGACACCCCCCTTTCCCATTTTCCTGGATCCACCCTGGAACACCTCCGGCGATAGCCTTTCCAGTATTTTGATTGGTGGAGCCGAGGAACAACTTTTTAGTGGCGTGCTAGAATCTTTGCCTCAACTAAAGTCATTCATTCAGCTGGGCGGCACGGTGGTGTAGTGGTTAGCACGGTCGCCTCACAGCAAGAAGGTTCCGGGTTTGAACCCAGCAGCCGGCGAGGGCCTTTCTGTGTGGAGTTTGCATGTTCTCCCCGTGTCTGTGTGGGTTTCCTCTGGGTGCTCTGGTTTCCCCCACAATCCAAAGACATGCAGTTAGGTTGACGTGTGGCGGCCTTGGGCTGAGGTGCCCTTGACCAACGTACTGAACCCCTGGCTGCTCCCCAGGTGCTCTGGTGTGGCTGCCCACTGCTCTGAGTGTGTGTTCACTGCTTCAGATGGGTTAAATGCAGAGGATGAATTTCACTGTACTTGAAGTGTGCATGTGACGAATAAAGGTTTCTTCTTCTTTGACAGATCATTTCATCCGCTCCGGGACAGGTAAACCATAGTGTTTTCTTGTAGGCCTAAGTGACATTGTTTGTCATCTTTAGCCTTTAAATGTGTAAGCTGCATTTTGTGATGTTGTATATGACATAACATTGCTTGTCACACTGTATTGAAATGTAACGGATGACCTAACAAACCGTAGCCTACTGCGGCCAATGCTAGCAGGAGAAAGCTCAGTGCAGCGCCAATCAGTCAGCTGAAGTTGTTGCTAGATGTAGCATTGCTGTAACAGAAATCCAGCCGAGGTAAAATTGTAGCAGTTCAACAGCATAAGCTAACTTACACACAAATTGGTGTGTTATCCCACAGAGTACTAAAGCTGTAGGCTTATAGTAATGTTACCAAAGTGTCAGTAATTTGTATAATGTGTTGTGATGTGTCGCGAAGTACACATTTTGATTAAGGCTACTCATTTAGGCTTGGTCATCAATTCAGCTATGGCTACAATTTAGGCTATGGAAGATTGGGAATCATTTGTATCCTCAATAATAATAATAATAATAATAATAATAATAATGTTACCATACCTTGAAATTGCTAGGCTTGAAGTAAACTGTTTATTTAAATTGTGTTGTGTGTTTTGGATATTTTTAAATACACTCTCCATTACTAGTGGCATATATGGTAATTAATATATTTACTTTCATGGGTCTAAAACATCTATTTCAGCTAGCCTACAATTTAAGGCCAAGTTTACATTAGACCGTATCTGTCTCGTTTTCTTCGCGGATGCACTGTCCGTTTACATTAAAACGCCTGGAAACGCCGGGAAACGGGAATCCGCCAGGGTCCACGTATTCAATCCAGATCGTGTCTGGTCCGGTGCTGTGTAAACATTGAGAATACGCGGATACGCTGTGCTGAGCTCTAGCTGGCGTCGTCATTGGACAACGTCACTGTGACATCCACCTTCCTGATTCACTGGCGTTGGTCATGTGACGCGACTGCTGAAAAACGGCGCGGACTTCCGCCTTGTATCACCTTTCATTAAAGAGTATAAAAGTATGAAAATACTGCAAATACTGATGCAAATACTGCCTATTGTGTAGTTATGATTGTCTTTAGGCTTGCCATCCTTCCACTTGCAATGCACTAGGATCACACACAGCGGCTCAGTCCCGAATCACTGCTTGTGCACTTCACTCGCGCACTCTGTGAGCTGCGCAGGGCCGGAGTGCGCACCCTCCAGAGGGCACTCGCTGTTCAGGGCGGAGTGATTTGGAGCGCAGGATGCCTGCGGAGCCGAGCGTATCCGTGTATTGGCGTTGCTGTGTGCACGGGAATCGTGTATTGGCGTTGCTGTGTGCACGCTAATCGTTTTAAAAACGTTAATCTGATGATCCGCTCATACGGTCTAATGTAAACCCCACCTAAGAGTGTATAAATCTAAACTCTGTCCCCATACCAGAGATTTTCACATTGTCTTTAATTAATGTTCACCTGAAGCAGTTGCAGAATTGGCCTACGGCGCACTCAGTGAGGAAAATTCCACTTTTTATGCAATGCATGACCAAAATACATGAAAATCGGAAACGTCCCTCATTTTTATTGCAAAGATGAAAGCATTAGATGTTTTAATGATATTTTTACCGCCGAACGACAAACATCCCTGGTTTTCTTCTCAGAAATGGTCACCTTACTATATAGTAAAGGGGAATATACAGCATCTATACAGATCAAAATGACTAAAAAGGGATTTTGTAGTAGAAGGCTATAAGTAATATAATATGTTTCATTTTAATTTATTATAATATACAGGATACTGAGAATCTATAGAAACTCAACAATTAAGAAAGGCATAAAAGTGAACAGATGTACCATATGTAAATCAAACAAGTTATGAAATCAAAGTGAATATTTTATGGTTACTATCTATCCATTTATTTCAGTGTAGTCTCAGATCACTGGGCAACAATATGCGACTATGTGCCTGATTAGCAATTAAAAAAAAGGGACGTTAGTGAAGAGGCAGGGCTTCTCTCTTTGTTCTTTTGTATCTCGGTTGCATCTCATCTACAGAGCATTTAGGAAGCCCTGGAAGACTGTAAACTGCAAGAATCTAAAGAAATATCCATTATGAAGACTAGAGAAAAACAGTCAAGTATCTTTATCCAACTGACATTATGTCTGTTTTCTAGAGCAGCAGCAGAAACTCTCCTTCACACATTTACGCCTGAAAATGAAATGGAATGACGTGTCAAGCACGAGTCACGTGACTGCTTTATATGTTTTAGCCTAATATAGTGAAGTAGACAATAACGCTATGAGCGTTCATTTATCAAGCCCCGCCCCTTGACACTGAGCTCCTGCACGAGACCACGCGTGCGTTCAAAGTAAAGCGGATACTGGGCTTACCGTGACCAGACACACGGCTGTCCACCTCCACATCCCCACTCGCGTTCAGCTGAAGAAAAAGTCCCGTGTAATGTGAGATCCACAGCAGCGCTGCGAACGGACCCATTTCCCTTAGCTCGCTTTTCATCCAGAGTTGTGCTTGTCCAGGCACACAGAGGTGTCAGGTAGAGCTACACCTCTTCCAGAGGGACTAGATCCTTCTCAGAAAGGCCAAAGTTCCTGGGAGGGTAAACTGTCAAAGCACGCCTAAACAGGTTCACACGAGCCTTTATTTTTTTTTTCTTCCCTGCTAAAGAAACTCAGTTTGTTGTCTCAGCTCTGAACAGCGCTCATGAACTACCCAGTGGTAAGAGTGTGTGGCGTAGGAACATCATCAACAGGAGGAGGGAGGGATGTGTGTGTGTGTGTGGGCAGGACTTTGCTGGATAATGAGTTAGGCGGAGTGATACGAGGTGCTAATTAATTCATTAAGCATGTATGACGCACAAAGACACAGCCACATGCCAAACGGTGTAGTATGGATTAATTTCTCAAACATGCTGGAGTGTGTGTTGTGTTGGAGACATTTCATTGTCAAGGTGGGACAAATGAAATCGTACACAGAATTGAATGTCCACTCCAAAAATGACCTGTGCACTCTATTGGACTGTTCATTTGCATCAGTATTTTGTTATTAACAGAGAGAGAGAGAGAGAGAGAGAGACTATGAATACATTAACTAATAATATGGGGTGGTGTAGTGGTTAGCACGGTCGCCTCACAGCAAGAAGGTTCTGGGTTTGAGCCCCGTGGCCGGCGAAGGCCTTTCTTTGTGGAGTTTGCATGTTCTCCTCGTGTCTGTGTGGGTTTCCTCCGGGTGCTCCAGTTTCCCCCACAGTCCAAAGACATGCAGGTTAGGTTAACTGGCGACTCTAAATTGACCATAGGTGTGAATGTGAGTGTGAATGGTTGTCTGTGTCTATGTGTCAGCCCTGTGATGTCCTGGCGACTTGTCCAGGGTGTACCCCGCCTTTCTCCCATAGTCAGCTGGGCTAGGCTCCAGCTTGCCTGCGACCCTGTAGAACAGGATAAAGCGACTAGAGATGATGAGATGAGAAGAAACTCAATTTGTTGTCTCAGCTCTGAACAGCGCTCATGAACTACCCAGTGGTAAGAGTGTGTGGCGTAGGAACATCATCAACAGGAGGAGGGAGGGATGTGTGTGTGTGTGTGTGTGGGCAGGACTTTGCTGGATAATGAGTTAGGCGGAGTGATACGAGGTGCTAATTAATTCATTAAGCATGTATGACGCACAAAGACACAGCTACATGCCAAACGGTGTAGTATGGATTAATTTCTCAAACATGCTGGAGTGTGTGTTGTGTTGGAGACATTTCATTGTCAAGGTGGGACAAATGAAATCGTACACAGAATTGAATGTCCACTCCAAAAATTACCTGTGCACTCTATTGGACTGTTCATTTGCATCAGTATTTTGTTATTAACAGAGAGAGAGAGAGACTATGAATACATTAACTAATAATATGGGGTGGTGTAGTGGTTAGCACGGTCGCCTCACAGCAAGAAGGTTCTGGGTTTGAGCCCCGTGGCCGGCGAAGGCCTTTCTTTGTGGAGTTTGCATGTTCTCCTCGTGTCTGTGTGGGTTTCCTCCGGGTGCTCCAGTTTCCCCCACAGTCCAAAGACATGCAGGTTAGGTTAACTGGCGACTCTAAATTGACCATAGGTGTGAATGTGAGTGTGAATGGTTGTCTGTGTCTATGTGTCAGCCCTGTGATGTCCTGGCGACTTGTCCAGGGTGTACCCCGCCTTTCTCCCATAGTCAGCTGGGATAGGCTCCAGCTTGCCTGCGACCCTGTAGAACAGGATAAAGCAGCTAGAGATAATGAGATGAGATGAGAAGAAACTCGGTTTGTTGTCTCAGCTCTGAACAGCGCTCATGAACTACCCAGTGGTAAGAGTGTGTGGCGTAGGAACATCATCAACAGGAGGAGGGAGGGATGTGTGTGTGTGTGTGGGCAGGACTTTGCTGGATAATGAGTTAGGCGGAGTGATACGAGGTGCTAATTAATTCATTAAGCATGTATGACGCACAAAAACACAGCCACATGCCAAACGGTGTAGTATGGATTAATTTCTCAAACATGCTGGAGTGTGTGTTGTGTTGGAGACATTTCATTTTCAAGGTGGGACAAATGAAATCGTACACAGAATTGAATGTCCACTCCAAAAATGACCTGTGCACTCTATTGGACTGTTCATTTGCATCAGTATTTTGTTATTAACAGAGAGAGAGATACTATGAATACATTAACTAATAATATGGGGTGGTGTAGTGGTTAGCACGGTCGCCTCACAGCAAGAAGGTTCTGGGTTCGAGCCCAGCGGCCAGTGAGGGCCTTTCTGTGTGGAGTTTGCATGTTCTTCTCATGTCTGTGTGGGAAACCGGTGCTCTGGTTTCCCCCAAAGACATGCAGTTAAGTTAATGTGGGGTGGCCTTGGGCTGAAGTGCCCTTGAGCAAGGTACCTAACCCCTGGCTGCTCCCTGGGTGCTGTAATGTGGCTGCCCACTGCTCTGGGCATTGTGTGCGTTCACTGCTTCAGATGGGTTAATTGCAGAGGATGAATTTCACTGTGCTTGAAGTGTGCATGTGACAAATAAAGGTTTTTTTAAAAAAAATAATATTATGAACAGAGGTGTTCATTTATTTGAGTATCTGTACTTTACTTGAGTATTACTTTTTCTGGAAACTTATGACTCAGGGGCGTAGCTAGGATTTTTCAAAGGGGGGGGGGGGGGGGGTCACACACTGACTGGCAGCCTGAGTACATACCCGCAGGTTTGTAAATGAAAAAATATATTGAATACATTTGAGAAAATAACGTGGGCTTTGCATCATTCTTTCATCTCATGTTGCGAGCTGTTTCATCTTGTTTTGAGTCTGTTTTATCATAAAAAAAAATTTGACTTAGTACTAGAATAGAACTATGAAAAATATGTAACAAAAACTAATTACCATTGCTAGTTTTGGGTAGCTTAGAAACCGGCTCTTCCATTATTGCTGTTTCTTCCAAGTTTTCTTGATGCTGTGTTCTAGAAACAGCACACTAAAACTTAGCTTCGAAGCCACAAAATGCAACTTTGATGGAAAAAATATATAATAAATTGCTTCTCTCTCTTCATGTCGAAAAAAGGAGGAAAGTTTTGCTTGTTTTGACATGGCGAATTATTAACACAAGAGGGAATACTCGTAATTCGCAACTAAAAAGACTGCAGCTACACTGGCAGCTTGACCATGCTTTCTAGTGCGATTGTGTTGTGCTTGCGCAGAACTGGGCCCAAACCACAGGAAGTCCATACAAGGTTATAGAAACCTTAATGAGGCTGAGGTGACAATCTAGTTAAAAAAAAATGTTAGAAAAATTACAGTGGGTGCTTTTCTAATGTTCTTATGTGGCTATTGAAAAATTGGTCTGACAAAGGGGGGGGGTGTCACGGGCACCCCAGGACCCCCAGCTACGCCCCTGTGACTTCACTACATTTCAAAGACAAATATTGTACTTTTCACTCCACTACATTTCTACCAAGGTCCTCGTTACTATGAAGCAGCTTAGAAAGTGGATGTTTTTTCTTTTCTTTTCTAAAACATGATTAGTTTTTTCGCAGGTGACACTGAGACAGCCAATCAGTAATCACCAGGGTCACCTCATGTCCATAGACTATAAAAACAAGTTCAATGATTTCTCAGTAGCATTATTTGAACAAGATCAGTTGATGGCAGAATGGAAGGAGGCGGTTCTTTTGGGGAATGCACACGCACCCATGGCCATACCTAGAACCCATGTTTCAGTTTTCTGAAAGGATTAAAGCTATGTTTTGTTTTAAATGTTTGCTTTGTTTGCCTAAAACAAACCACATCACGGCCTCCAAAAACCAGCCATCCAACCTGCAGAAGCATATTGATGTATGTAAACGTTTTATTCCAAGAGAAAGCTTGCAATGAAGTTTTAGAGCTAGTGATAATGTTGCAATAGCTAGTGATAATGTTGCAATAGTTTGGTTAGTCAAATGACTTTCTGTGGATTTGCTAACCAAGTTGCCATTGTCTTGTCCACAGCTAACGTTTACATATAGCTAGTTTACTTGGACACTGCTAGTTAGCATGTAAAAATGGAGTTACGCTAACATAACTTTTTAACTTATCTGAAGTCCTTTCAGAAATGTTTTAGCATTATCTTGCCAAATAAACAGAATCTAGAAATCTTTCTTTTCTAGTAGCGTTAGCTACCCAATATGATTTTGAGTTTGAAAAGAGTTTGCTAGCATGTCAGGTGGAGCTTCACTGACTAGCTAGTTTAACATTAAACCACCATGATGGCACAGCATGTGTTCATTTTGTAAATCCAGTCAGTTGCTTCAGATGCATTAAGTTTTGTAAGCATTGTGGCAATAATACAACAATGCACTGACAGAAAATGTACTTTTAATACTTAAGTATTTTTAAAAGCAAGTACTTCAGTACTTTAACTTAAGTAAAAATTTGACTGGACAACTTTCACTTGTATCGGAGTAACATTTGACCAATGGGATCTGTACTTTGACTTAAGTAATGAAGTTGGGTACTTTGTCCACCTTTGATTATGAAACATCATGAGCCTACTGATTATTCACTTTATTAATTAACAATTAGTCACCGAAGGCGAGGTGAATATCAGTGAATAATAACCGAGATGAAGTCAAGGTTATTATTCATCGATATTCACTAAGCCTGAGGTGGATAATTGTTTTAGTATAAATACACTGGTGATAATTAAAATAAAAAAAAAAACTCATATAATTTTTTTTATTCCAATCTTCAAAAGCGACATGCAAATGTAATGCGTGCAGACTTGTCACTTATCTACGCCGAGTCACATAAAATACTTTGTTTTGAAATAGATAAAATAAATCACAATTCCACCTTCCCTTTGAATAGTTTTGGACCAAACTTTGTAGCATCTTTAGTGCTTTTAGGAACAGCACTTTCTTTCATAATTTCTAATTCTTACTCACTTATGGTGATGAAGCGATTGGCTGCCATTTTGCTGAGTCACTTGAGGTAATTATCAAGAAACAGTCAGAATCTTTTGACCAATCAGCGCATGCAATTTTCTATAATCACCTGTGTATTTATACTAAAACAAATTATTCAGTTCGTTTTGTGTATTTCATTTTTTTATGTAATAAAATATTGACTTGATAGATTGGTGAGCACATTTTCTGGGCAAACATTAGATTTCATTAGGTAGCACTGGTGCTCCCATTTGAGAAAGCAAGAAGCACCCACCAAAGTCTGCACATACTGTCTGCAAAATGTGTGCCACAGCACAAAGCCATGAAGGTGAAATGTGACAAATGTAGCCTAGCTACCTAAGCTTGTTCACTACAGTATCAGAGGAATGATGCATCAGGATTAATTTTGGTAGCTAAACATATCTTGCTATTTGACATTTTCCTTCAGTAGATTAGTACATTGTAAGAGAAAAAAAAACCTGAGATTGTAGCACAACTGAAATTGGTTCTAAATAAAGGCTGATATACAGGAATGTTTATCATTCTTTGTCTTATTTAGCTAAAATGGAGCAGGCGCCTAGGAAAATTCCCCCAACATCCCAACTGCCATTCCCTGGAGGGGGGGGCAAAGAGGGTAATGTCAGAGATGCCAAGCAACAGCCTCCTTAGCTGTTTTAATTGGTCTGAAATTCTGCATTTAGATGTTTAGTGCTGTGGAGCGGCTGAGTGACAGTAGTGAATGTGAGTTTAACACTTGGGCATGAGGATCATTTTGTTGTCTCTTCATGACAAATGAACATACCCAGCTATATACACCTGTAGTCCTAAAGCACTGGAATCTCTGACTGAAAATTGCATGCCTCCTGTAGTTGTCTTCCCTAGTGCTTAGATTACTGGACACAGTGCATTCATCAATAAGGCGTCAAACCCAATGAAAACCAGACAGCTAATTATGTCACTTGGCAGGTATAAGACATTGTAGGAAGCAACAACACAAGGCCAATATGTGAAAATATCAAGGGTCCATTACTGGAGTCATTGCATCCTCAGGTTTTACAGTCAGCTAGATGTGAGAAACTGGAAAAACCACTTTAGGACCTTGGAGAGCACCTCACACTTTAGTTCCTAGACTGTACATTGGCCTTCTTTACACATATCACTGTCATCAAGCCTAGACCCATCATCCTTCATGGCCTTTTTTTTGGGAAAAAACATTGCTTTAAAAAGCACTTGTCTGTCTCTGATTGTTCTGTGGTCATGCTGTAACTGTGGCAACCTTCTATTGAACTGCATATTGACTCACCATTTTACTGTTCAAATGTTCATCTACTTACTCACTAGTTTTATTTTGTGGCAGCAGCAAAACCATTGCAATTTTCTCTGTGTCTTAAATGGGAACTGATCAAGCACGGTCCATTGGTAAATGCAAGGTGACATCATTTTTTGCCACTCTATTCTAGCTTGCTGAAAGGAAACAGTCATGATAGGTTAATTATGCAAAACACAGCTCTTTTGATAAGAGTTTCCATCAATTCATGGGACTACAAGTAATTAACTGCTGAGAAGTTTCTTGCCAAGGTCTGTTTTGTTGTCATTAATTCATGCCAAGATTTTTGAGGAACATCGTTATGGTGCATAATTGGACCTAAAAGACCACGTACAAACTTTTTTTTTTACTTTGAGGAATACAAATGTCCTGGCAAGGTGCCTTTTTTTGGCAGTGGACCAGTTTAAAAGTTCAGAAAAAGTTGTAATGATGATGATTACTTTAAAAGTTGTAGTTTTTTACTTAAAAAATAACTGTTTTTCTTTATTAAAACATTTCTTCATAGTCTGTTGAACAAGTGAAGTTGTTTTCCAATACCTGATTGAATAGCTTTCTCATGTTTAAATAGGTACAATCCAGATAATAATAATACACACTCTGGGATATCGATTACAGCATCTCTTTTTCTTTTTGCTCCCTAAGTATTGATCAGTTGGTTTCTACTGCCATTTTCAACAGGGGCCATCACAGTAGATCTCCCACATTTGCTTTGGTTTTATTGAGCACTCCATGTTTTTAGGGACATTTATGACTATTAATATGGCACTCTGAACATCAGAGAAACCACAGTGACCTATGGAACCAAGGGAATTGTGTGAACTTTAAAAACCCAAACATGAATATATAGAAGCAGCACTAAAAAGCAATGCTATCATATGTTCAACCATAGTGGGAATAAAACATCACCTGATTAGAGGGTCAAAGTGTGGAGGGATGGATTTAATCAGCATTTGTTTTCACAGAAAGAATGTGATTAATTTTGACACTATAATCTATTTCACATGAGTTTTCACAGTATTCACTAACTACATTAAATTATTATTTTTTAAATAAATGTGATTGTGTGCAATAAGGAAAAATGTCTCTATTCAGAAAAAAAACTGAACTAATGCTATTCCAAAAGAAGCAGAGATTGTCCTTCCATATGTCAACAATATTTCGAAGGAAATAAGAGGTTATCGATCCAAAAGGTTGGGCATACCATTTTCTAGGGAAGAAAACTATATCTTTCCACTTCAGCACTCTGCTGCACTGCCAATTACACACACAGAGGATACCCCTTCCCCCCCGCACCTGTCATCCACTGGAGCAGAGCAGGAAATGAAATATGGTGATAGGAATTCCTACTGGTGTTTTGTGGGTCAGTGATTGTGGCGAATAGATGGAGCCCTCATTTCCAGCCCAATTTCAGGTTACCTGTTTGATAGCCAGTGCTGTCGAATTACCTTGAACCTACAGCCTGAGATACCAGGTAGACAGTGTCTCACTCCCATGCCACCTTCTCCTCCTTTCTGTCTCTCTCTACCTTCATTCCAGTAATCAAATTATGATATTTTGGGGATTTTTGTTCATGTGCAAAGTGACCTGTAAGGTTTCTAATACATAAATTTAAATTATATTAAATAAATGTCCTTATTTTGTGAGGAAATGGCTTTCTTGCAAACCCCCCCCCCCCCATCATGCATAATCCTTGTTGTAAAATGAAGGGAAAACTGTAAATTGTCAGCATAATTAATGGATTCCATAATGTTTGCAAAAACCATGCACTAACTTAATTTTTTTCTTCTAAAATTCAGCAAGGCAGCTTGATAGGACAAAAAGCTGAAACCCACTTTATCAGTAAACCATTGAGAATCTGTAGACTACAAACATGGACCCTCCGAAATGCAATTCCCAGAACACACAGTGCCCCCTGTCTTCCACCTACTGAATCACAGCTGACTTCCATTTCCTCAATCAACTGTCACTCCCTTCACAAACACACCTTTGCGAAGTATCATTCTGCTCTCAGTTCATACCAAGCCTTTTATCTTTTCTGACTGCCTACTACATTCCTGACCCTTGCTACTTTCTTCTCGTTTCTCGCTCTTTGTCCTTCCCATGTTATGCTGTTCACCCGACTCTGGCTAGTTTTCCGACACCGATTCTGGTCCTCCGATTTGGCTTTGTTGATCTTCAGCAATCTGTCTTCCTCTGCGCATACATCTGTAAGTGCCTGCATCCTCACACGCTTATTATTGAGCTACCAACCACCCTTGTTCCCCTGGGATGACACGCCCAGCCAGGTACAAGCCATCGATGACTGGTTCAAGCGCGGTCAGACCATCTGGGAGGAGGTTCACCAATGATTAGAATCAGTCTGCGCCACATACAAGGTATATGCAGATAAGCATAGAGAAAAGAATCCCAACTTCCTCCCTGGCAACAGAGTTTGGGTGGCCACGAAAAATCTAAGGGAGACCAACATCTGCAGAAAGCTCCAGCCTCGTTACATCGGGCCATTCAAAGTCTTGCGTCACATCAACGAAGTATCATATCATCTCAAACTCCCTTCTCACAGCCGAGTATCACCCACATTCCATGTCTCACACCTTAAACCTGCCATCCCGGGACCCCTTGCCAGCAACACATCAACCCAGGAACACCCTTCACTCAACCTTGAGGGTGAGCCCATCTACCAGGTCAACAAGACCAAGAGGAGGCCAAGTCGAGTACCTGGTAGATTGGGAAGGGTACGGCCCAGAAGAACAAAGCTGGGTCAAGTCCAAAGACATCTTTGACCCCCTTCTGAAGCAAGAGTTCCATGCCCAGCATCCTAGTAAACCAGCACCCAGAGGTAGGGGTCATCTCAGAAAGATTGTAGCTCCCAGAGGTAACTCCTTGGGGGGCCCTGTCAGTAAACCCACTGAGAATCTGGAAACTACAAACATGGACCCTCCAAACTACAATTCCCAGAACACACAGTGCCCTCTGTTTCCCGCCTACTGAATTACAGCTGACTTCCATTTCCTCAATCACCTGTCATTCCATTTAAGCCCCCTTCACAAACACACCTTTGTGAAGTATCATTCTGCTCTCAGTTCATACCAAGCCTTGTATCTTTTCTGACTGCCTACTACATTCCTGGCCCTTGCTACTTTCTTCTCATTTCTCGCTCTGTCCTTTCCACGTTATGCTGTTCGCCGATTGCCTGACTCTCGCTAGTTTTCTGACACCGATTCTGGTCCTCTGATTTGGCTTTGTTGATCTTCAGCAATCTTTCTTCTTCCGTGCATACATCTGTAAGTGCCTGCATCCTCACACACTTATTATTGATTTGTGTTTTCAAATCAGATAAGTAAATAAAATATGTAACTTTTAAACTGATTCTTCACCATTTCAACACAAAGTAGAAGAAAAAGGAGCAAAGTTAGTGATGTGAAGCACCATGTTTACAGAGCAATGCAGAGGTTTGTGTACTAATTTGCACAGCCTGGCTGAAGTATTGCAGGTCTGTACTGAATATTGGGATGGCTGACCTGAATATTTTTACATCAAAATTAAACCATATCCTTGGTCAAATATATAGTAGGTTGTTCTGCTTTTAACAGCAGTGTTGTAATGAAAGTAAAATAATTAGAATACAGATACAGTATTTTTATATAGAGAACTCACGGTCATTGAGACTAAAATAAATAAAAATGTGTATAAATTAACTTTGGTGCAGCATACCATACAACCAGGTGTAGATACTCCTTAATTCTTAAATAAAATAGTCTTAAAATGTTTATCCCCACGGCATATAATGCAGCGGTATATAGTTATTGCTCTGTCTATAAACATCTTGGTTTCTGGAGCATAACTCAAACTATTAGGAATTTTTTTTTTTTTTTCATGAAACCTGACTGTTATTTTAAGTGACTAGAGGAATTGTGCCTTTTGACATTTTGGGATTTTTTTGTTTTTGTTTGCTTTTTTTTCCCCCTGTATTTCCTTGGCAACCAATTTGACTTACCGTAGGAAAATTGAGTGGGGTTTCATGTGGGGGCTGGGGGGATATGTCATCTGATGACCTCTTGTTTTGTTTTATATATTATCTTCAGTGTGTCAGAAACAAGCAACATTTGGAAATCCACACCTTTTATTGTAAAAAGAAGAAAAACACATTACAAATATTTTTTTTGCATTTTGATTAAAGGGGGATATTAAGTAATAAACCACTTTTTTTTTTCCCCTTCCCCTCTAAGAAACCCCACCCCCCAAAAAAAGTCATAAAGGTTATCTGGAATTACCTGCAGAAACAGTAGCGGTGAGAGTCAAAGTCTGTTAGGCAGACCTCAACATTAACTTTTGACACCTTCTGCCCAGGGCAAATGGCCTCTCTAAATCCCCCCCACACACACCTTTTGCCCTAAAATTTTGCGGTATTTTGGCAAGTTCATGGTTCAAGGCAATACTGATATGTTTTCTAGGGGTATAATTTTAGTTATTTAGACAAAAGTACATTTTTTTTAAAACATTTACTTTTAAAAACATATTTCTGCAACAGAAGAACAAAACAAGCCCTGAAAACATGAAACATAAATCAATATCATATATCTAAGACCTACATACAGTACTAGTATGTAATAAGTGTTTTTATGTAGAGTTTAGGACACAACACACTTTGCTTTGCCTATAACAATGACTAGCAATATTGCAAAGATGAATTATAAAGCTAAAAACATTATAAAACAGGAGTCTGTACTGCAGTACTGTCTTATCATTCAGTTTGCCACTGCATTGAGGAGGAACTTTAACCTTTATGGTGTGGTTTACTATTTGAGACACAAAAGCATCTCTTTCCATTCATTGAATGTACTTTACCAATAGCTTTTTTTTACGTGTGCGTGCGTGGACGTCCTGAAGTCAACCTGGGAAAACGTAGAGGGCACCAACGACCACTCGTAGTGATGAAAAGCACAAATGCACATGCAAATCGCTGTTACAAATCAGGAAGAAAAAAACAAAATGGCAAATACAGGGGAGGTGAGGATGCTGGTTAATACGTCTTGTTTTTTGTAATGTACTCACTTGAAAATCATTTTTGTGCTTAAAGAAGCCAACCATAGGTGTGCCTGAACGAGCCTAACTCGCAAAAATATTTCTGCCCAAGCGTCTTGGTCGGGCAAATTGGGCATTCGGGCAATGCCTGGCGTTGAGGCTTGCGAGGTAAATTGATACCATTTTTGGAATATTGGTTGTCAAATATCAATTTTTTTTAACTGTTAAATGGTATTCATAGTGATTTTTATATATAAATACACAATTTCAATTATTTTCAAACTATTCTTGCTTAGTAGATTTTCTTTACATGTGCTTAAGCATTTTTGTGCAGAATTGTCAAGGTGAGCTGTTGTTGACCTGTGCCAGCAGAGCTAGGAAATACCCTCTGTTCAGAAAAAGTATGTTTCAGATGCTTTGTGTCATATATGCACACATTTAGGACTTATTATGGCACAAACTGTTTCAACAATGACATACACAAAGCTACTTGAGTAAGAGCTTCCTTTGTTAAAGATGAGGGGTTAAGAAAAGCTTAATAATGTTGTTATAAATAATAAGTAATGAGAGCATTACAAGCAAGCTCCATGAGGCAGCTATGAACCTGAGGTACATCTGAAACAAACAAACGAGCTGATAGATTAATAATAAACAGACCAAATCATAAGAATCAAGGCAAGTCTCTTTCTAACACAAACTGAACAAAGAAATTCTACATACTCCTAAATTAGAAAAGATTATTAGATATACTGTATGTGTAGCTCTGATTGAGAGAGAACTCGTGTAGGATTTCCAAATCCTGATCTGATTACAGAAATATCTAATACAAGGAGAAACCAGGAATGTGTGAGACCCAGGGTATGCTGCATCAATCACTCTCCTTTCAGGTTAGGTGTAAGGTCTTGTCTGATGCCTCTGTGTCTCTGAAGGGACACCATCTTCTCCTCAGTGCCATGGTGTTTTGTAAGCACAAAACAAAAATGCATACCGATAGAAACTGATCTCACTACATACATGGTCATACAATAATACTTAGAGTTGTTGACTTCAGAAAAACAGAGTGACCACTCTCCATTGTACATTAATGGCTCACTCATGGAGAATGTTAAGAGCACCAAATTCCTTGGTGTTCATCTGGCAGAGAACCTCACCTGGTCCCTCAACACCAGCTCCATAGCCAAGAAAGCCCATCAGTATCTCTACTTCCTACAGAGGCTGAGGAAAACCCCATCGCCCATCCTCACAATATTCTAGAGAGGGACTATGGAGAGCATTCTGAGGAGCTGTATCATGGTCTGGGTTGGGAGCTGCACTGTCTCAGATCACAACACCCTACACCAGATAGTGAGGACAGCCGAGAAGATCATTGGAGTCGCTCTTCCCTCCATCAAGGACATTTTACACCACACACTGCATCCAGAAAGCTACCAGCATTGTGGATGACCCCACACACCCCTCACACAATCTCTTCACCCTCCTGCCATCTGGAACAAAGTAAAGAAGCATTCGGGCCTTCACAGCCAGACTCCGTAACAGTTTCTTTCTACATGCCATCTGACTCTTCAACTCTGAGGGACTGGACTGATGCACATGAACTGTTGAACTCACCACTTCCACTGCACTCTTTGCACAGTGAACAATGATGCACTATCACGTTTTACAATGTTTATAAATCCTATTACACACACAATGTTTACATCTATCTATTTCTTTTTTTTATATATTCTACCTCAATACGCACACTCAACTTTCCGCACATTAACAGTAACAGGTACTGGTTGGCATTGTACTGTCTGTGTAGTATGTAGTAGTTGCTTTTGCATTGTCCTTGTTTTCTGCACTTTATGTTGTAGGTATGTAGTTTATAGTCTGCAATGTTTGCACTCACTGTGCTCTTGCACTTTGTTATATGTAGATTTGTAGTCCTGTGGTGTTTAATGTAGCACCATGGTCCTGGAGAAATATTGTTTCATTTTAACTGTGTACTGTACCAGCTGTATATGGTTGAAATGACAAAAAGCCTTGACCTTGAAAAAGCCCCCACCCAAAACACACATCCATGTATAAGTAAAGACAGCGGGCAGAAGATGCAAAACAAAACACCCCATTGTCTTTTTTGACTTGAAGACAAAGTTCTATCAGGATACTATCACACATTCCCTAAAGGAAAACAAGATGGGATGTCAATTCAAATCTATTAAGCACATTCAAAGCAAAATTAAATGAAAGGAACGAAAAGACGGAATTACTGCCAGTTCCACAAGGCTGTCACTGTCCTCTTTATATTAGCAAGCAAGCAAGCCTTTAGGCTGTTCAATAACATTGAGTGAACAAAGGGAAATTTATTTCATGCTTGTGTAGATTTAGTCCCTTAAGGCTGCACTGCTAGCTGTTTGGAGATTTTCTTTGCATCGCAACTTAATTGATCAATTAAAATAATTGATTTGCCACTGAGACAGCTTTGCTGATTTTTCCAGTCTTAACGAGTTAGTGATTAAATGGTAATGAGGGGCCAGACAGATAATGCAGTGTTTCAGGTCATGTGGGAGCTGAGAGATAGGAACCACAATGTTTTACAGCATACTTGATCCTAAAGAAACAACAAGGGCATATCATTTGCTTGATTACTTTACCCCTTCAACTTTCATCTCATCGTTCAGGTGTTCATCTTTTAACTCGCTCATTCATTGACTAACTTCACTAACCACTTTACTCAGGTCAGGGTCATGGTAGATCCAGAGACAATCTAGAGGAGGTTCATTCCAGCACCTCAACATTGGACCAGAGAAGAACCTTGATTCATGCCTGCCTTGTACCCCAAGAGAATCAATGTTCTACATCTGATGCAGGCAGCTCCAGGAAGTCAATGGAAGGAATGTAACATTAGGGTAGTATGGGAGAACTTGGGAAGGTTAAAAACCGGTTATGCAGCTGCATTCTGGATCTGTTGCAGAGGTCAAATAGCATGCAGAGGCAGATCTGCCAGGAATGATTTGCAGTAGATTAGTCTTGAAATGACAAGGGACTGAATAAGCAAAATACTGAACAAGAGGTCTCGGTGGATAGAAATTGATGAATCCTCCTGATGTTGCAAAGCAGAAACCAGCATGAGCATGTCAGTTTAGCAGTGAGAGGTGAGGAGGACGGCTCATTTTCCATGGTTACTCCATAGTTGTGTGCAGTGACAAATGGTGAGATTTGAGAGTTATCCAGGAAGATCACAAGATCCAGACATGGAGATGCATCTCCAGGGGTCAACAGCAGCTCAGTTTTGTTTGGATTAAAAGTTTGGTGAGCTGCCATCCATGATTAGTAACTCCAGTGAACCTGATAGTAAAGGTATTACCTTTGCAAGTGTAAGGAATGTACATCTGATGTTCACCTATTCTTTTTTTGTGTATGATCTGGATCTGTTCATTATTTGACATTTGGACTTGTGATGTTTGTGTTAATAAACCTCTTGCATGTGGATTCTAATCACCTAAGTCATTACATTTTTTTTTGTCATGTATCTTGGCTCCAGAAGACATATGGGATCGCCATTCTGCCATGACTTCCCAAGGGCAGTTACTGGGTTACTATGTTCAGCAGCTTCAACATATTTGGGAAGAAATCCTATGGATCCGTACTATGAGGGAACCTTGAGCATCTCCATTATCACGTGAGGTCAAATATGAGTGGCTCAACTCTTTCTGCTAACTTGGAAGTCAGCCACTTCAATATGAGTATCATTCTGCGAGACAAATGTGATGATTCTCCTGGAAAACATAAAGGATTCCTCGTGCAATATGCAATTATGTTCATGAGTGCTCCTTCTAATTTGTTCAGGAGGGTGGATAAGCTCCATCAAATATTGGTATTACTAACCGGAAGAGCACCCACCTGGGCTATTGCAACATCCATCTATTATGTGTAGCCGTTTATCCTGTTCTACAGGGTCACAGGCAAGCTGGAGCCTATCCCAGCTGACTATGGGTGTGAGGCAGAGTACACCCTGGATAAGTCACCAGGCCATCACAGGGCTGACACATAGAGACAAACAACCATTGACACATTCACACGTATGGTCAATTTCATCTCATCTCATTATCTCTAGCCGCTTTATCCTGTTCTACAGGGTCTCAGGCAAGCTGGAACCTATCCCAGCTGACTACGGGCGAAAGGCAGGGTACACCCTGGACAAGTCGCCAGGTCATCACCGGGCTGACACATAGACACAGACAACCATTCACACTCTCATTCACACGTACGGTCAATTTAGAGCCACCAATTAGCCTAACCTGCTTGTCTTTGGACTGTGGGGGAAACTGGAGCACCCTGCTGGCTGTTTATCTAACAAGATAAATAGCCAGCAGCCAATTATGCACTTGCCATCTGAACTTGGTGGCAGTGGAAAGCAGATGGAATAAGCCAGCTTTGAAAACAGTTTTCCGCCAAGGCCTAAAAGAGATACTCCAAAAGGAGCTAGCATGCCAGGATGAGTGTGCCTCTCTCAACCAGTTCATCCAGTTGGCTATCCACACTAATAATCTCATCCAATGTCATCATTACACCAATGATTGAGAGCAAAAGAACAATCCTACTCATAAGGTTATCATGGTGCAGTAATACAACTATTTCCCAGCATTCATTGATTACAGTGCTGCTGGTAACTTTATGGTGGAAGCTACAATGGTGCTTGAAGGTTTGCGAACCCTTTAGAATTTTCTATATTTCTGCATAAATAGGACCTAAAACAGCATCAGATTTTCACACAAGTCCTAAAAGTAGATAAAGAGAACCCAGTTAAACAAATGAGACAAAAATATTATACTTGGTCACTTATTTATTGAGGAAAACGATCCAATATTACATATCTGCAGGGCTGCTGCCAACTTTTCAAAATTCCTTGGAGTGAGATTTTTTTTTGGGGGGGGGGTCGACGGCAAAATTTTTCCGCACACCACGCAGTAAGTGGGAATTTTGTATTCAGTTTGATATTCACTTGTCCCCCTGCATTCTGGTGTTTTGTTTGTGGGTCGTCCAGCTGGAGATGGACAATGGGGGGGGGGGTGTTGAGATTTTGGATTTAGTAGATGTTCCTGCATTCTGGTGGATTTTTTGGAGTGGCCTGCTGTGCCATACCTACATTCTTACACACCCTGACTTGCCAGGCCTTCAGCTTGTGGCCAACAAAAGCACCAAGTTTTGGCTTAAAATCCCCCACACTAGAAAACTACAGATGACTGCCAATGTTCCTGTAGCCCTATAGACCTGTGTTTCAGATTTAAAGGCAAGTTCATGTTTGAAAATATTACATCAGCTAAGCCTAAACACCTTCTGAATTGAAACTAAATGTTAAGTTTTTAATAACTGTTGCAAAAATAAGATTGTCCCTCACTGACTATTCATTATGCATTTAAGGGCTTTCCCCACCACTGGGTTCAGCAGAAGATTGGCATGGGGAAAAATATCAACAGCAAAAGAACAAATAAAATGCTTATACAGTAAGCAAAATGTGCATGTGCTACAAGAAACATTAAACTGATTAAGTTTGAACAGTATTGAAACACAAAAAGCTGAACCTTGGCCATAGGTGGGAATGTGCACACAAAGTTGGGCTTAAAAATTTTGGTCATACTTAAATAAGCTATATTAATATATTTCTTATTAATTTATTTCTTATCTATTTTTCTTATTATTAGTAGAGCATTCGTCAGGGCCTGTTATCTGACAAATATTCTCTACCTGTCTTGCCCTCTTTGAGACCCTGTCTCCTCAGTATATTGTTCTGTCTTTTTTTTTTTTAAATTATTCACAAGTTCAAGTTCTTTGATATTACAGGTGACCATGCTTTATTTACTTTAACTGAGCAATTACATACATCATAAATAATTAAAAATAAATACCCTGTAAATAAACAATAGGTATGGTGGCTAATGGCTCTTCTTGCATTTGTAATATTATCTCTTACTTGCTTTATTTTACAACATTCCCAGTATGGCTTCAAAAGTCATAAAGTATAACATACAGTAAACAAACTAAAAATGCGCCTTAATAAACGTGTGCTAAGGAGGTGCTCTCCCGTGCTGCTTGTTGGGGAAGATAGAGGCTGTGGCACGGCAGGAGGCCTATAATGATTTAGCATGCCTAGTACACAGCTCTCGATATGGCATTAAATATTCTCACAACACTTAAAGGCTAAAACGATTAAAAAACTTTATATAAGTTCATAATTACGCCAGTAACACCACACATTGGCGTGCATATGTACAAACCTGTCTGAGACACCCGTCTTCACCTCGGATACCTTCTTCTCCCTCCTCTTCCTCTAAATTGACGGTGGGCAATTATCCAACTTCCGGCGAGTGCAGCATCATTAGATGCACCACCTACCATAGGGGAGTGTGTACAGAAGAGAACACCTCTCTGCCTGTTTAGCCGTGCGTAAGGCGTAATTGATCAATCGCAAGTGGTTAGCGTGACGCAATGGGTATGGCGTGTGAGCGTGTGAAGACAGTCAAATGCGTGTGTCTCACGCTCATTGTGTGAGAGTTGGCAGCCCAGTATCTGTGAGTGGCAAAAGTATGTGAACCTCTAGGATTAGCAGTTAATTTGAAGGTGAAATTAGAGTCAAGTGTTTTCAATCAATAGGATGACAATCAGGTGTGAGTGGGCACCCTGTTTTATTTAAAGAACAGGGATCTATCAAAGTCTGATCTTCACAACACATGTTTGTGGAAGTGTATCATGGCACGAACAAAGAAGATTTCTGAGGACCTCAGAAAAAGCATTGTTGATGCTTATCAGGCTGGAAAAGGTTACAAAATCATCTCTAAAGAGTTTGGACTCCACTAATCCAGTCAGACAGACTGTGTACAAATGGAGGAAATTCAAGCCCATTGTTACCCTCCTCCAGGAGTGGTCGACCAACAAAGATCACTCCAAGAGCAAGGCGTATAATAGTCGGCGAGGTCACAAAGGACCCCAGGGTAATTTCTAAGCAACTGAAGGCCTCTCTCAAATAATTAAAATGTTAATGTTCATGAGTCCACCATGAGTTCAGGAGAACACTGAACAACAATGGTGTGCACGGCAGGGTTGCACGGAGAAAGCCACTATTCTCCAAAAAGAAAATTGCTGCTCATCTGCAGTTTGCTAAAGATCACGTGGACAAGCCAGAAGGCTATTGGAAAAATGTTTTGTGGATGGATGAGACCAAAATAGAACTTTTTGGTTTAAATGAGAAGCGTTATGTTTGGAGAAAGGAAAACACTGCATTCCAGCATAAGAACCTTATCCCATCTGTGAAACATGGTGGTGGTAGTATCATGGTTTGGGCCTGTTTTGCTGCATCTGGGCCAGGATGGCTTGCCATCATTGATGGAACAATGAATTCTGAATTATAGCAGTGAATTCTAAAGGAAAATGTCAGGACATCTGTCCATGAACTGAATCTCAAGAGAAGGTGGGTCATGCAGCAAGACAACAACCCTAAGCACACAGGTCATTCTACCAAAGAATGGTTAAAGAAGAATAAAGTTAATGTTTTGGAATGGCCAAGTCAAAGTCCTGACCTTAATCCAATCGAAATGTTGTGGAAGGACCTAAAAGAAGCAGTTCATGTGAGGAAGCCCACCAACATCCCAGAGTTGAAGCTGTTATGAACGGCGGAATGGGCTAAAATTCCTCCAAGCCGGTGTGCAGGACTGATCAAGAGTTACCGGGGGGTCACATCAGATACTGAAAGCAAAGGTTCACATACTTCTGCCACTCACAGATATGTAATCTTGGATCATTTTCCTCAATAAATAAATGACCAAGTATAATATTTTTGTCTCATTTGTTTAACTGGGTTCTCTTTATCTACTTTTAGGACTTTTGTGAAAATCTGATGCTGTTTTAGGTCCTATTTATGCAGAAATATAGAAAATTCTAAAGGGTTCACAAACTTTCAAACACCACTGTATGAAGACTAAGGCCCAATCCCAATTCTAATTTCTACCCCTCCCCCTTCCCCTTGGCCCTTCCCCTTGAAACTGAGCTACAAGGGATAGGGCTTGAAATTCAACCCCTACGTATTGGGATAGCCCTTCAACGATCGCATACGTCATCGCGTACCTCCGTCAGCGTTTACGTTAGCAAAACGCGACCAAATGCGTCATTGGCTGCGACCAGCCGCTACAGTCAGAGCCAGAGCTCTCTGCTGGCAGGGTGTGATTTGTTAACTAACACCACTGAATGGGATATCTTTGGTGCTTCGTGCACCACATCCGACAGAATGAGGTGTCAGAACACTCATGTAAACAAAAGCGAGAATAACAGAACAAAACGTACGCAGTCAAGCAACCGAAAACAATACTCACTCCCAAAGCTTTTTAGCAGCAGCTTGGATTTCAGAAATCGCTGCTCATTCTCAGCTCGAAAGCGAATCAAGCGGCGTGTTTCCTCTGGATAACAACTTAAAACACGTAAATAATGGAGAAAATACATTTATGACAATCTTTCGCCGTGGGAACCGCCATCTTTCTGAAATCCGCATGAAATCTCGCTGAAATCCGCATGGCATTGTGGGAAATCACTCAAACCCCTTCGTTTGGAGTCAGCTCCAGGAAAATCTCCATTTGGAGGGGTACAGAAGCCCTTCCCCTACCCCTCCGCGTTAACTGGGATTGGGATACCCCTACCCCTTCACGTGAACGCGCAAAATGGAGGGGAAGGGCCAAGGGGTGAAATGGGATTCGGCCTAAAATGTTGACTATTCCCCTTGTTCCTCTCAAAGGCTCACTAACTGTTAAGGCCTTGGCTGGCACTCCACTTGGAAGAGGAAAAGTTACCAAACGCATCATGCACATTTGGCATATTGCATACTGAAATTCTTTCATTCATTTCATTAATTGATTATTGGGATATCACTTCCATCACTATAAAATTTCAGTATACTATCCCTCTACCTCCATCAGCTCTCAAACAGGTAAGAGGTACCAGAATTTTTACTAAGTTGGACCTCTGGTGCACATATTATCTAATTCACATCAGCAAAGGCAATGAATGGAAGATGGCTTTCATAACAACATCAGGCCTTTATAAATATTTGGTCATGCTGTCTTTCAGGCTTTTGTAAATGAAATCCTGAGGGAATTTTTAATTGTTTTGTAATCATATACATAGCCAACATATTTATTTATTTATTTATTTATTTATTCATTCCTCATCAGAAAAAAAAAATAATGTCCAGCAGCTGTGAGTAGTCCTCCAGAAACTCTGAACCATTTTTTAAACTAGAAAAGTGTGAGTTTCATCAATGTTATGTCAAGCTTTGAGGTTACATCCTCCATGAGAAAGGTGTAGACATGGATCAAGCAAAGGATGAAGTGGTACCTCCTTCCTACATGGGAGCACCAACATTCTCAAAAGCTCAGACCACACAAGCCTTCAGAAATCTAAAGGTCCACTTCAACATATGGTATCAGCCCAATCCCTCACTTTCCTTCATATTTGAAGTTGATGCATCAGAGAACCAAGCAGGAGCAGGATCATCTCAAAATCATGGTAACCCAGCTAAAATACATCCCAGTGTCTTATTTTCTATAAAACTGACTCAAGCTGAGCAAAATTACGATATGGGAAACCATGAACTACAAGCTATTAAGGAGCCGTAGAAGCATAGCATCATTGGCTCAAAGGTCCTGAACAAATATAGATAAATGACTAATTAAAACATAAAGACCAGAATAAGAAATACAAACAAATGTGTGTCATGAATTTATGAAAGACCCCAATCTAATCCATTTTAAGAGACATCAAAAGAGCGCAATGAAAGTACCCAATTCCACCCCATTGTCCACCCACATATGTGCCCCAGATTATGAGAGAGAATGTCCTCTAGTGAGTGTATACCTCACTAAGCTCTGAACACCCAGTTATCCAGAGACTGAAGAGGTTAGTAGAAAATAAATTTTGGTTGGGGAACTCTACTTCAAATATCAAGCAGTTTGTCAAAGGCTTCTCAGTTTGTGCTCAATCACACACCTCATGACAGTTACCTACAAGTCTCCTAGGAGATCCTAGTCTCATAGTCCTTAATTTTATCACCAATCTCCCCACATTTAAGGTAACTCTACCACCCTCACAATAATTGGCCTGCTTTCAAAGCCATGTTATCCTCAAGTTACCACCCTCAATCCAACAGCCAAATGAACACCTTAATCAGGAAATTTTTGAGAACCTACTGTGCCAACAACCAGTATTATTGGAGTCACTGCGTTCCTTCTTAGGGTCTGAGCAACAGATCTCACTCCATTCCAGTGTATTCATGGATACCAACCACCTCAACCTTCAGTGTTCCAGCCCTCAATGAACGGATCAAGAGAAGTGAATAAACCTGGGAGATTGTCCACCAGAAGCACTGGCATATCTCTCTCTCTCTCTCTCTCTCTCTCTAAATATGTGAAGTTTAAGGTGAACTCGTACACCTTGAAGGCTGCTCATACCTCGATGGCTTTTTCTTACCTTAACAGGGATTCAAAATGACATTCACTCTGCAGTGAGGAACCTTACGAAAGGTCTTAATATCATTCTTCAAATGATGCTACTTAAAAGGAACGGTGCAAAGTGGAATGCACCATGATATAGAAAATTTCCTAAAGAATGCCATAGACTACATGTGCTGATATCTGAGAAAGAGCTATAATGGCAGAAAGGTGATGACGATCTAAAGCTTGTTAAAGTACTTTCTGATTGTTTCATCTAAATACATGGTCAATACAAAACCAGGCAATGTGCCCTTGCTGTAACCCTTTTATGTCAAAGTTTATTACTTATTTTAAATTGTCCAATAACTACTATGTACAGATAGTACAAAAGAGGATCTCTTGACCCTTGGTTTTCATTCCCTTCAAATTGAATACTGAACTCAGTGCACGCAACAATTTTGACATAACTCATCTTTCTCAGTCTGAAGTTTTCATTAGTGTTTCATGTTGAGTAATGTCAGCTCTGCCTTGTATAGTTAGTTGGCATACCTTTATCCCAGTAGCTACGCTTTTCTTTTCACAGAACAAGTATTCACTGCATGATACCAGGCAAAAACAGGCTCAGGAGAAGCACAGAAACAGAAATCGATGGAGGGACTACGAGTGAGAGCAGCTGAATTAATAATGAAAAATAAAACATTAATGAGGAATGAGGTAGTTGACAAAACATTATGCAAATGTTAAATGATAGAAAATAAGTGGAAAATGCAGTACATTTAGTATAGTAACTGTAGAATCAAAATTCTTGTGGCTTTGTATTTCAGTATACTAGAATATAAAATGAAAGTGATTTAAAGTCAGGTTTAATACAAATCATGACTACATCAGGTTTAGTTTAGTTTATTTAATTTATTGCAGTTCACCACAAATACAAAGCAGTAAACATGGTGGCAAGGGACAAAAACAGGACTCGTGCCCCAATTGCTGGGTTGCATCCGACGTCGCATCCACCTCATTCAATATGCAAGACATGAAGTGGTGGTCAGCTGAGCTCACTGTTCACAAAGCATTACTATCACTGGGGTGCCTTGCTAGTCATGCGCTTGCATTGTTTTGTGCTGTTCTAATTGAGCAAACTGTGAAACTGATAAAAGTTTCTTCTGGGTTCCCCAAGAAGTGATAAAGGGTGAAAGAGCAAAGGATTTTACCAAAAGACAATGAGAGAGGTGGCTCTTGAACCTTTTGCTACAATGGAAGGGAGCTGAGTCGAAGAACGCTCAAATTTGCAGTGATTACTTCGTGAAAGGTTTGTAAGTTTGTAAAAAGGTTTGTAAGATTGTAAAAAGCCCCAAAATGCCTGCTTACCCAGGCATAAATGATACTGGATAGTAGTGTAGCGTACTTGTAGTGACTTGAGCCCCAGATCTTCAACCCAGCCACAAATATTAAGAAGTTGTTCGCCTCCATGCTCTTTCGGGTTTTCAGGTTTTTTGTGTAGAACGATGTTTGCAGTACTAGGTAGTTTGAGATGTCGGAGAATTCAATGGATGGATGATTTTCCAACTCATATGAAAAATCCTTCTTTGTTAACATGTAAGGATCTATTCCATTGCAAAGAGCAACTTTCTTTCTTTCAACGGTTACCGGAAACATTTAGTTGCAGTTATTGCTGCACAAGGGGGTCACACCAGATACTGAAAGCAAAGGTTCACATACTTTTGTCACTCACAGATATGTACCTGTAATATTGGATCATTTTCCTCAATAAATAAATGACCAAGTATAATATTTTTGTCTTATTTGTTTAACTGGGTTCTCTTTATCTACTTTTAGGACTTGTGTGAAAATCTGATGTTTTCGGTCATATTTATGCAGAAATATAGAAAATTCTAAAGGGTTCACAAACTTTCAAGCACCACTGTAGCTGGGATAGGCTCCAGCTTGCCTGCGACCCTGTAGAACAGGATAAGTGGCTACAAATAATGGATGGATGAATAATAATAATAAAGTATAAAATAGTGATGGTAGGATTAAAGTGGCTGGTAATTACATTCTTTCAGAAACTACAGTAAGGCAGTATTAAATGAACTTAGTTGTACTACTTTTGCATGAAGATGGCAAATTGTTCCATAGTTTTACAGCTCAAGGAAAAACATAAAATCTAAAGTAAATTTTTCCTTGTGGTTGATGATACAGTACATACGTTATTTGGGTTATAATTATGAGTGATACAGTGAGAAATGGCAGATTTAAAATACTTGTCATTGTTAACATGCATGATGTTAGTTTTAAATTTGAAAAGCATAATTGGTGACCCATGTAGGAACTTTCGCAATGTTTATACATAGTACAGCTGTTTCAAGGACGTAAAGGTAACTGGATAGTTGGCAGCACAGTTATTTCTTGGTTAGCTGTGTGCTGTTGCATCATTTGTTTATGCACAAGAAAACTAAAAAAAGTAAAATTAACAATGAACTTAACAATCATAGATCCAGTAAAAAAAAAAAGGACAAAAGAAATGCCTTTCTGTCTTGTATTTACTGATTGCATTAGATATATATTTCATCAGTGATTTTAAATATTCAAGATCCTGGTGCTCTATCATGTCTAACATTACATTTTATTTTGACTTAGAGTGGTGCTTGAAAGTTTGTGAACCCTTTAGAATTTTCTATATTTCTGGATAAATATGACCTAAAACATCATAAGATTTTCACTCAAGTCCTAAAAGTACATAAAAAGAGCCTTGTTAAACATATGAGACAAAAATATTATACTTGGTCAGTTATTTATTGAGGAAAATGATCCAATATTACACATCTGTGAGTGGCAAAAGTATGTGAACCTTTGCTTTCAGTATCTGGTGTGACCCCCTTGTGCATCAATAACTGCAACTAAATGTTTCCAGTAACCGTTGATCAGTCCTGCACACCAGCTTGGAGGAATTTTAGCCCATTCCTCCGTACAGAACAGCTTCAACTCTGGGATGTTGGTGGGTTTCCTCACATGAACTGCTCGCTTCAGGTCCTTCCATAACATTTCGATTGGATTAAGGTCAGGACTTTGACTTGAGCATTCCAAAACATTTACTTTATTCTTCTTTAACCATTCTTTGGGAGAACGACTTGTGTGCTTAGGGTTGTTGTCTTGCTGCATGACCCACCTTCTCTTGAGATTCAGTTCATGGACAGATGTCCTGACATTTTCCTTTAGAATTCACTGCTATAATTCAGAATTCATTGTTCCATCAAGGATGGCAAGCCATCCTGGCCCAGATGCAGCAAAACAGGCCCAAACCATGATACTACCACCACCATGTTTCACAGATGGGATAAGGTTCTTATGCTGGAATGCAGTGTTTTCCTTTCTCCAAACATAACGCTTCTCATTTAAACCAAAAAGTTCTATTTTGGTCTCATCCATCCACAAAACATTTTTCCAGTAGCCTTCTGGTTTGTCCACGTGATCTTTAGTAAACTGCAGATGAGCAGCAATGTTCTTTTTGGAGAGCAGTGGCTTTCTCCTTGCAACCCTGTGTGGGTGCAATCAGTTAATTATTGATATTAAGTGATCAATCTCGTTAAATCAGTCTCATTAAATTTTGAAGGTCAATAATTAAAATGAATCAATCCCATTGAATCATTTAATTTGACTCGTTTGAATTGAATCATACCATAGAATCACTCTCATTTGAAGTGAATCGTTCAGTGAATCGTTCAATGAATCATTTAGGGAATCGTTCAATGAATCATTTAGGGAATCATTTAGTGAATCATACCATTAATCCTGGTGCTTAATAATAAATTACCAAACAGCTAAATTATGGTACATTTCCAAATTATTAAGATCACTTACCATATTATATAACATTTGCACCCTTTTTGAATTCTTTGAGAAAATTGGGGACTTCAGATGTTGTTCACACAAATAAACACAGTTTGTTTAATAAATGAATTTATTATACAAAGATAAAAAGATAAATCAATATATACAAGCAGTGAGGTGTGTGTGTGTGTGTGTGAGAGAGAGAGAGAGAGAGAGAGGGAGTGTGAAGGACTTGACCATGTGTTTAGCCTCGTGTAGCTAACTACACGTGGTGGAGGCCTAGCTTGTTGGTAGCTAAACAAAAGAATGTTATCTAAACAGAACAAAGGATTAGCTCTGTGTTTAGCCTCGTGTAGCTAACTACACGTGGTGGAGGCCTAGATTAGCCTTGTGTTGCTAGTATGTGTTTGTGAAAGGCCCTATAGCCTAGCTAAAGTGTGTTTGTTAGGCCTGATGGCTTGCTGAGCACATGGTAGGCCTTGATTAGCTTTGTGTTGCTAAGCAGACAAAAGCGAAGCTGTAGCTAACCCACTAGCTCATAACCATACTGAATCCACTGAAATCTTAATGACATCAAGATGTATAATAATGAGAACTATATGTTAGTGGTAAAGAATAAAAGAGAGAAGCATGCGCAGCCTATCTATTAAACAATTGAGAGAACATAGAACCAAAATAAATCAACACGCTGCGTGTTCAACAGTGTAACAATAAACCTGGGTTTAAATTCACACTATTTCAAATAAAAGCAAATTCCTAAGACTATCCTAATTATGCCCAAATGCCAAAATCTTACTTAATCCTGCCTTTAGCAAGATATGAAGAACTATTCGCCGGTGTAGTCTCGGGCCTCGCCGTGGGAGCACGTGAGCCGCTCGTGATGGAGGCGGAGAAAACTTCCGGGTCCAGCGGAGCACTTGGGTGGTTCCCGTGAAAAGCAGAGGGTTCTTGGTCCGAATCTCAGCGTTCGTGAGGAAAAGTCTCTGATCAGAATCAGATGCACAACGCTTTTGAGTTAAAAAGGATTCAATCGCTTCTTAACTTCTGACTGCCTGGGCTGCAGTCGTGACGTCACTTCTAATGCAAGTAAACCGGTTGTAACTCAGGCTGAGTTTAGAGATCGCGCGACTCTAGAGTTTACCTTTGCCAAGGGTAAGAAGCAAAATCGCGCTGAGTGATGGATCTTGCAAGAAAGAAGACGTCTTTTTGGGGTGGAGAGCGCCTCTTTATACGTCCAGATCCATCGGGAGCCAGCCGTGAGAGAGCAAAGATGGAAGCGTTGTCCCATTGTTTTATGTTTCCTTGTATGATGACGTAGATGATCCCGCCCACGCGTGACGTAGGTCACACGGAAGTGGACTGGGAATTGTAGTTCTGACACAAGATGGCGGTATGATACCTACAGTCCCCCTTTTGGTCTCAGGGGTATGACGGAGTCGTAGCACTGAGAGCACCGTATCGTATCATCGCCGTGTCCATAGTCCTTGAGGTAGACTTGTCCTGTGCAGTCCATGGTGTCCTGTGAAGACTGTAAACTTGTGAGTTCCAGTAAGACAGTTGGAGACAGAGGCATTTTGGGCATAATATAATCACTATGGGCATTTTGGGCATATAATCACTATCTAACTAACTAGATCAAAACCACATCAAAAAAATTAAACATGGAACATGAAACATGTAGTGTTCAATTTCTTAGGCATAAAAAAACAAGAAAAGAGAAGAAATGAAGGAAGGAAAGAAGTATTAGTGTTTGGGTTGGCAAACCTAATCTTCTGGGAAGGTGATAGCAGTGGGGGGGTCTGGCTAGAAAGCGTGCGCTACTGCGGCTAGCTGTCGGGGACACAGACCATCTTATCTAGCTAGGTGTGTAGTGTTATGTATGGGTTGCCTGGGCAGACCCAGTGGATGTCTTTAGTGGGGGTGCACATCTCTAAGTTTGTGGATTCACAAAAATGAGGATAGCACTGCCAAGACTATATGCCAGGTGTATTTGCGATGAATACACACTAGTAATAATAGCGGATTTTAGTATTTTATCTACCATGTTATACTGAAGGGTTATTACTTCATTGGGTTGGTGAAGTCTGACCGGGAATGTTAGTGTACGCTTATGGTTGAGTGATGCGTACAAACTAGGTGGACAGGATGGGCCTAGCTGTCGTCCACCCCCTTTTGGAGTGAGGACTGTTCAAAAGGTTTGATTCGATTATCGTGGAAATCGATATGAAAGCGTTTAATTAGGCCTAGATGTCCTAATGTGATACGCGACGGGGAACGGTTTTCCCACGATCGAAAGGTCTCGACCAGGGTGGTAGGAACTTCTCTGAGATTCGAGCGTAGTAGGCTTTGTGTCCTTCTACTCTCGAATCGAGATTCTTTTGGGCACCTGTAAAGGTTGACTGTAGGTGGCATCGTAGGTCGGCGACATGTTGATGTGCGGTGTATGCAATCGCGACGCTTATGGCCTCTGGTTTGTATAGGAGATGCGGGGGAAGAACCGACTCTCGCCCAGTCATCATCCCATAGGGTGTGACTTCAGTGGCGCAATGAGGGGTGGACCGAATGGCCCTTAGCACCAAGGGAAGTTTCACGTCCCAAATTTTACCATGGTTTGTGATATACTTTCGCAGCATGTTCACAACGGTTTGAATGGCTCGTTCAGCCTGACCAGAAAATTGAGGGTGGTACGCGATATGGAATTTCACCTCGACGCCTAACATGTTCCACAGCGCAGCCATTACACCAGCAGTGAAATGGGTGTCTGTGTCTGAGTCGATGGATAGAGGGAGATTTTTTTTTTTGCCACTAGGGGGAGTCGCGATGTCGGGTGTTTCGACACCGGACTCGGTGTGCCAAGACATGAACTGAAGTTAATCAGAAATTTGATCTCGCGTGGCGCTTGGTTGATCAGTGTTCGCACTAATCTCGTCGCAATAGTTTTGTGCATATTTTGTGGGATCCAACGACTGTGGGGTTTTGTTTTGTGTAAAGCTGACTAAGTTTATGTCGCAGGGCTTGGTTGGGATTGGGTCGCCTTGTGAGAGCCGTGTGTCTGAGAAATGGTGGTGAAGACTTTAGCGCACATGAGAGGTGCGTCTTGTGTGTTTGCCTTCGCCACCAGGGGGGGCCCTACATCCTGACCCTCGCCTGCTGTTTCAGAGAGATCTCCTTCCCCCTTTTACGAGATATACCCGTGGTTCCTGGCCTAGTCATGCCAGCAAATGGTTTGTCATTTTTCTTGGGCTCCTTTGTTTTATCTGTTGAGGGGTCTGACGTCTCCTGTAACAGTTCTTTAATCTCAGCCAACTGGGCTTTTAAAGAGTCCAGCTCTGAGTGGAACTCACCAGGTTGGTCTGAGTCACTGTGTTGGTCGTCTCTACCCTTGCGTTTAGAGCTACGGTCGGAACGCTTCTGCCGTTTCTGGTCAGAGCGGGGATGACGGTTTTGCTGCCAACCGTTTTGTTCCCTATGACCCTTTTCATGTGATGGGCGATTGCCATCGTCACTGTGGACTCGCCCTTGGTCCCTCCTGGCCTTACCTTGTCGATTTTTCCACTCACCCTTGTGATGGCTCGGCAAGGATCGGGCTGGACCGGAATTTTTCCAGGTGGGTCCCCCTTTTGGAGCTTCACCTCCTTCTAAGGTTAGCGGGGGCTTGTCCTCACCCTGGAGGCTAAGGACCCTGGGTTCATCATCGTTTCCGTTTGCGGTTTTGACGATGGTCTCCCAGGTCATTTGGGCTAGTCGCCTAATTTCCCTCATCGAATAGCGACCTTGTCGACACGTCAGTGTGACATGGGTCCGCACGCTTGGGTGGAGGTTATGCAAGAAGAGAGATATGAAACCTCTATCTTCTTCCAACCCTGGTGCACTACTACCTTGGAAATAGGCAGTACGTAGCCGTCTGTAATATTCACGAGGCGCCTCAGACCGTTTTTGTTTGACTTGTAATGCACACAATATCGCGGAGGTTTCGTCCGTGTATGGCGCATATTCTTCCCTCATGTAATTGCGAAGTTTCGAATAACTATCGTGAATGTTTGGGGGTAGTGTCTCTAAAAAGGCACGAACGCTACTACTGGAGGTCTTCCAGATTAGTTTAAGTTTTTCACGTGTTGTGGCGTTCGGCAGGTCCATCAGGCATCGATCAATTTCTCGTAAATAGTTATTTACATTTGTTCTTTGATTGTCGGGATCGAATTGTTCGACATCTTTGGCAAGTAGGTCAATTTGCCGTAAACGAAGGGTTTGGTGCACGTCCTTGTGCGACCTTCTTGGCTCTTCTGAGTACTCACTGTCTGAGCTACTCTGGAATCGCTCCCGCTTCGCACGAGATGCGTGGTCTGATTCGTCTGGAGATGGATCAGGGAGACTGAAGCGCACTGACCTAGGTGTGCTACGGGCCTGGGCTCGGGATGAGCGCAGGGCAGCTCCATCCTGGCTAGACGACGACGGAGTCGTGTAGCGAGTTGATGGAGTTTGGCGGGATGTCTGGTTCTCGACCAGATCATTTACGGTGTCCGGTTCGGACGCCTCTTCCCGCTCTGAGCTTTGGCGCATTGTTGGGGGTCTTTCACGCCCCTCGCGCTGCTCTTGGGGGGTCTGCTCCTGGGCAGCCCTCTTAGCAACCATTTCGGCTTTCTCTAGCCGTTTGGTGCAATTATCAAGGGAGGTCTTCAAGAGCTCACACTCCCTATGTAAATCATTATGATCGGCTGTCAGCTTGGCGTTGCTGGTGGTCAGCCTTTCAACCTCTCTGCGAAGGCATCTGATTTCTGAATCAGCATTTTGGAAGTATGATAGGAATAGCTTACCTAGTGCCACTTGGACACTAATAGTTGTTCTTTTTGGATCTCTCATATGTTTGTTTGAATTGTCTAGGTTGTTTTGGCATTCACTCTCACTCATGTACTTAATGTTTGCCTTTTCGGAGGCAGAGCAGTGAATGAGGTCTGCAATGACCTCAAGGAGAGACACGTCTTGAGCGTTGTCTTCCATTTTTGAGACATGAGGGGATGCCATTTTACTTAGGCTGGATGTTAGATAATTAATCAAGTTAATTATTAATTTAATCATTATTAATTAACTATGTAATTAATTATGAAGGTTTATTTGGAAATGCTCTCTTATCCTAAGTTGAATAGGTTATGAGTATTGGTGATATGGTTATCACACTACTGTTATCCGTTTTAACACACCTGGGGATATACCTTAGCAGTTGCTGAATTAAACTGATAGTTTATTTGTTGTTGAACAATAATCCAGAAGTCAACAAACCAATCTCCTCACACGGGGCACCATTTTAACTGTGGGTGCAATCAGTTAATTATTGATATTAAGTGATCAATCTCGTTAAATCAGTCTCATTAAATTTTGAAGGTCAATAATTAAAATGAATCAATCCCATTGAATCATTTAATTTGACTCGTTTGAATTGAATCATACCATAGAATCACTCTCATTTGAAGTGAATCGTTCAGTGAATCGTTCAATGAATCATTTAGGGAATCGTTCAATGAATCATTTAGGGAATCATTTAGTGAATCATACCATTAATCCTGGTGCTTAATAATAAATTACCAAACAGCTAAATTATGGTACATTTCCAAATTATTAAGATCACTTACCATATTATATAACATTTGCACCCTTTTTGAATTCTTTGAGAAAATTGGGGACTTCAGATGTTGTTCACACAAATAAACACAGTTTGTTTAATAAATGAATTTATTATACAAAGATAAAAAAGATAAATCAATATATACAAGCAGTGAGGTGTGTGTGTGTGTGTGTGTGTGTGTGTGTGAGAGAGAGAGAGAGAGGGAGTGTGAAGGACTTGACCATGTGTTTAGCCTCGTGTAGCTAACTACACGTGGTGGAGGCCTAGCTTGTTGGTAGCTAAACAAAAGAATGTTATCTAAACAGAACAAAGGATTAGCTCTGTGTTTAGCCTCGTGTAGCTAACTACACGTGGTGGAGGCCTAGATTAGCCTTGTGTTGCTAGTATGTGTTTGTGAAAGGCCCTATAGCCTAGCTAAAGTGTGTTTGTTAGGCCTGATGGCTTGCTGAGCACATGGTAGGCCTTGATTAGCTTTGTGTTGCTAAGCAGACAAAAGCGAAGCTGTAGCTAACCCACTAGCTCATAACCATACTGAATCCACTGAAATCTTAATGACATCAAGATGTATAATAATGAGAACTATATGTTAGTGGTAAAGAATAAAAGAGAGAAGCATGCGCAGCCTATCTATTAAACAATTGAGAGAACATAGAACCAAAATAAATCAACACGCTGCGTGTTCAACAGTGTAACAATAAACCTGGGTTTAAATTCACACTATTTCAAATAAAAGCAAATTCCTAAGACTATCCTAATTATGCCCAAATGCCAAAATCTTACTTAATCCTGCCTTTAGCAAGATATGAAGAACTATTCGCCGGTGTAGTCTCGGGCCTCGCCGTGGGAGCACGTGAGCCGCTCGTGATGGAGGCGGAGAAAACTTCCGGGTCCAGCGGAGCACTTGGGTGGTTCCCGTGAAAAGCAGAGGGTTCTTGGTCCGAATCTCAGCGTTCGTGAGGAAAAGTCTCTGATCAGAATCAGATGCACAACGCTTTTGAGTTAAAAAGGATTCAATCGCTTCTTAACTTCTGACTGCCTGGGCTGCAGTCGTGACGTCACTTCTAATGCAAGTAAACCGGTTGTAACTCAGGCTGAGTTTAGAGATCGCGCGACTCTAGAGTTTACCTTTGCCAAGGGTAAGAAGCAAAATCGCGCTGAGTGATGGATCTTGCAAGAAAGAAGACGTCTTTTTGGGGTGGAGAGCGCCTCTTTATACGTCCAGATCCATCGGGAGCCAGCCGTGAGAGAGCAAAGATGGAAGCGTTGTCCCATTGTTTTATGTTTCCTTGTATGATGACGTAGATGATCCCGCCCACGCGTGACGTAGGTCACACGGAAGTGGACTGGGAATTGTAGTTCTGACACAAGATGGCGGTATGATACCTACACCTGCCATGCACACCATTGTTGTTCAGTGTTCTCCTAATGGTGGACTCATGAACATTAACATTAGCCAACGTGAGAGAAACCTTCAGTTGCTTAGAAGTTACCCTGGGGTCCTTTGTGACCTCGCTAACTTTTACTCGCTTTGCTCTTGGAGTGATCTTTGTTGGTCGACCACTCCTGGGGAGGGTAACAATGGTCTTGAATTTCCTCCATTTGTACACAGTCTGTCTGACTGTGGCTTGGTGGAGTCCAAACTCTTTAGAGATGGTTTTGTAACCTTTTCCAGCCTGATGAGCATCAGCAACGCTTTTTCTGAGGTCATCAGAAATCTCCTTTGTTCATGCCATGATACACTTCCACAAACATGTGTTGTGAAGATCAGACTTTGATGGATCCCTGTTCTTTAAATAAAACAGGGTGCCCACTCACACCTGATTGCCATCCCATTGATTGAAAACACCTGACTCTAATTTCACCTTCAAATTAACTGCTAATCCTAGAGGTTCACATACTTTTGCCACTCACAGATATGTAATATTGGCTCATTTTCCTCAATAAATAAATGACCAAGAATAATATTTTTATTTCATTTGTTTAACTGGGTTCTCTTTATCTACTTTTAGGACTTGTGTGAAAATCTGATGTTTTAGGTCATATTTATGCAGAAATATAGAAAATTGTAAAGTGTTCACAAACTTTCGAGCACCACTGTAATTGACCTTCTCTGTCAACAGTCTAGATATAGGCACTGATTGGTAGCAGAGGCAGTCAGTTTCACAGACAACACACCATCCCATTCTATATATCCACATCAGACAGCTGTACAGTAGGTGAGAGGAACATGACGGTTGGTATTTCTATAGCAAGGTAATTGTCCTTCATGAGTCATGAAGCAGATAACAGAATCCCCACTGTCAACCACTCTCTCGCTTTCAATATTAACAGGATTTTCTTATGTGCAATGGACAAACACTTTTACCTTAATATTAAAGTCAATATTTTAAAAACCTAATTCAAAGGAATTATTTTTGGTGGGCGAAAAGAAAACACAACAGAAACAAACATTTATATCAGTGTGAAATACACATTATTCTTTTTTTAATTTGCTTGTTTTCAATACTTTAGAACTGTCTCAATTCCATGAAATCCTGTCTCTTAGGTATAGTTAGTGCCTTTGTATAAGATTAAACAAATTGAGAAAACACCAGAAAAAAGCAACATGACTTCTTTGTGCATCTGACAAGCTTAATAGGAACAAATAGTTGAATCTAACATACTAGCAGCAAAAGCAATGTAAAATGGAAAGCACTTTATTCTCATTAGTACTGAACATAGCTCCAACGAAAAAACAAACATATTCAGAAAATGTCTAAATTTCTCAGTCTCAGAAGGGCAGCATAAAATCTCATTTTTTTACATGTAACTTTTTATAGGTAGCACAAATAATTTATTTAAAATATTTATAAATCCAAACACAGTCCAATATGCTGAGAGATATGCCAGAGCTCTTTTCCGTTTGCATTTTCCCCTTCCTCTGTCCTTTCCCTCCTCTCTCTCTTATTGTTCTTGCTCTGTTTGTTGTGATTCCTTCACCTGTCACATCAGTTTACTAGTCTGACACCTCAGCATTTCCTGCTTATGAAAACTCAGAGGGATAAAATGCAGAGGGCGATAAAAAGTGCCAGGATGAAAAGCTATGAAGCAGAAGAGAAAATTCTCTCCTTCAGAGTGAGGTAAGAGAAATTGCTGAGCATGGAGTATTTGGGATTTTCTGGCTTAGATATGCCATAAGTCAAGAATTAACCACATTACATGTGCTATCAGATGGCGTGTCTAATCTCACCTCGTAAGATAGTGTCTTGGCCCAAGTGTAAAATAAAGTGAAAGTGTGTGTGTTCTGCACTGCTGAAATAACACAGTGCCATGGTGAAAAAAAAACCCAACCCCCCACTTGTCAGTTCAAGCACCACCATGAAAATGATGTGGGTGTATTGTGTATTGATTGTTACCAGGATCAATAGGTGGCGAATGGATTACAGAGATATTTTAGAGATACTGTATTCAACAACACAGCCATCCAGAAGATAAGAACTCCTTCATTTTATATATATATATATATATATATATATATATATATAATTTTTTTTTTTTAATTTTACAATAACACCCTGTATTCCTAATCGTCAATTTTTAGCAATGTTGTGATGCATTCTGGGATGCCTTGCTTGTGTCCAGCTTTTCCTGAAGAATTGATTTTGCCTGGTTTGCATTCATGTTGAGCCAGACTTCACACTACTGTATTGTGCATATAGATGGGTATACCTTTTTAACTAATGTTGCTCTTACTAGTTTTTCCAGATGCGGTGTTGTCCTGTATCATTTGGGTTACTTCGGATGTGCTGCTGCAGGGTGATTTTGCATTTAGGTGTTTTGTATACATCAGATTAATAATGGTTTAATCTGTAAGTTTGTTTTTTAACAGTAATCATTTGGCAATAGCACTCACTTTGTCTATACTGCAAGAAAAATATTTATGTATTTATATTAATGGATTTAGGCGGCACGGTGGTGTAGTGGTTAGCACTGTTGCCTCACAGCAAGAAGGCCCTGGGTTTGAGCCCAGCGGCCGATGAAGACCTTTCTGTGTGGAGTTTGCATGTTCTCCCCGTGTCTGTGTGGGTTTCCTCCGGGTGCTCCGTTTTCCTCCACAGTCCAAAGACATGCAGGTTAGGCTAATTGGTGGCTCTAAATTGACCGTGAGTGTGAAGGGTTGTTTGTCTCTATGTGTCAGCCCTGCGATGACACCCTGGCAACTTGTCCAGGGTGTACCCTGTCTCTCGCCCATAGTCAGCTGGGATAGGCTCCAGCTTGTCTATGGCCCTGCACAGGATAAGTGGCTACAGATAATGGATGGATGGATATTAATGGATTTAAATAAGTTATTATGATGAGACATTGTTACGATTACTTTTACGTTAATTTATGGTATGTTGTTTTGGTACATTTTTTCATGTGTTTTTATAGTCTTACAGCAATTTACAGTATGAAACTGCACTGGGTGTATTAGTGACAATTTTTAATTGTACAACCTACAACCTTCCATTTGCAGCTGAAACCTATTGAAAACTTGCGCAACAATTTAATTTGGCAGTCATTCAGTTTTTGACACTAATTTTATTTGTAGTTATGGAGTGCATGATTCCTCAGGCTTGAGGGGACAAAGGCTATGCCTACATCTTTTTATTTATAGACAGCACATACTTGTGTCTTTCTGACCAAACATGTCACATTACTAAGCTCTTGACTCTGACATGAAGCCATGTGGATAAATGGCTGCCTAATATGGTGCTTATAAACCAGATGTTTTTTTTTTCCAGACTAAATAAAAATAACTAATTCTAGTCAGTCACAAGCCATAAACAACATGTAGCATGGTTTGGAATCAAACTACGATACAGACAGCAGTTATAGCCCATTCCTCCGTACAGAACAGCTTCAACTCTGGGATGTTGGTGGATTCCTCACATGAACTGCTCACTTCAGGTCCTTCCACAACATTTTGATTGGATTAAGGTCAGAACTTTGACTTGGCCATTCCAAAACATTAACTTTATTCTTCTTTAACCATTCTTTGGTAGAATGACCTGTGTGCTTAGGGTCGTTGTCTTGCTGCATGACCCACCTTCTCTTGAGGTTCAGTTCATGGACAGATGTCCTGACATTTTCCTTTAGAATTCGTTGGTATAATTCAGAATTCATTGTTCCATCAATTATGGCAAGCCGTCCTGGCCCAGATGCAGCAAAACAGGCCCAAACCATGATATAACCACCACCATGTTTCACAGATGGGATAAGGTTCTTATGCTGGACTGCAGTGTTTTCCTTTCTCCAAACATAACGCTTCTCATTTAAACCAAAAAGTTCTATTTTGGTCTCATCCGTCCACAAAACATTTTTCCAATAGCCTTCTGGCTTGTCCACATGATCTTTAGCAAACTGCAGATGAGCAGCAATGTTCTTTTTGGAGAGCAGTAGCTTTCTCCTTGCAATCCTGCCATGTACACCATTGTTGTTCAGTGTTCTCCTGATGGTGGACTCATGAACATTAACATTAGCCAATGTGAGAGAGGCCTTCAGTTGCTTAGAAGTTACCCTGGGGTCCTTTGTGACCTCGCCGAGTATTACACGCCTTGCTCTTGGAGTGATCTTTTTTGCTCGACCACTCCTGGGGAGGGTAACAATGGTCTTGAATTTCCTCCATTTGTACACAATCTGTCTGACTGTGGCTTGGTGGAGTCCAAACTCTTTAGAGATGGTTTCGTAACCTTTTCCAGCCTGATGAGCATCAACATCGCTTTTTCTAAGGTCCTCAGAAATCTCCTTTGTTCGTGCCATGATACACTTCCAGAAACATGTGTTGTGAAGATCAGACTTTGATAGATCCCTGTTCTTTAAATAAAACAGGGTGCCCACTCACACCTGATTGTCATTCCACTGATCGAAAACACCTGACTCTAATTTCACCTTCAAATTAACTGCAAATCCTAGAGGTTCACATACTTTTGCCACTCACAGATATGTAATATTGGATCATTTTCCTCAATAAATAAATGACCAAGTATAATATTTTTATCTCATTTGTTTAACTGGGTTCTCTTTATCTACTTTTAGGACCTGTGTGAAAATCTGATGATGTTTTAGGTCATATTTATGCAGAAATATAGAAAATTCTAAAGGGTTCATAAACTTTCAAGCACCACTGTAAATCAGTAATAAAACATCCCTGAATCAGACTCTCTCTCTCTCTCTCTCTCTCTCTCTCTCTCCACTTAAAGCCCAAGGCTATAAAACACACTCCTAATTTGACAGCTCTATTAGCACATAAAATCATCGGACAAGTCAGAGAGCAAATAGAGAGTGTGAGGGCTGAATGTGAAGGAAAGTCAGAGAGAGAGAGGTAAATGATGTAGAAATATACAACTGCTTTGTGTATAATTCTCATCTAGTTAAATATATGTAACATATGGCAGAAAAATAAATAATTTTATTGTAACCACCGGAGGTGGTGACAATCACCTTGATACTTTTATGTGCATGTGGGTACACATATGAAGATGTATGTGTCACATTATTTAGGTCATACAGCCATGCTGGTGCAAGAAAGACTCATATTGTTTCTATGTTTTGTCATGAAGAACTATGTAGTGACCACGAACATGAAGTTGATGTCCCTCACTAACATTGCCAATCTTGTTAGCTTCATTCATAGAGCTGCATGACAAGTTAACTACTACTGATATGGGTTGTTGTTTAGTGTTGTCACTCATCTTTCTTTCTTCTGCCAGGGCCTTTGAATATGTGCCACTAGCATGGTTGAGTGGGTCTCCCATGTCATACCAAATGCTATACCTCAGCCTGCTAAATTAACTGGATTCTGCCAACATGCATACTAAGGCTTGACTTCTTCCTATTTTCTGCATTCTCTGTTCAGTTTTTCCCCAAACTCTAACACCATTTACAAATGGACACATCTTTAAGAAATTTGAAATTTCTACCCTTCAGCCTTCACTGCAGGTGTTTCTCAGATGTATACAGGCAGCTCTGTGTCCTCTCACAATCCTAAACATGTCGATGGTGAAGGAGGTCATAATAATGTACCTGTTAAAAAAAAGACATAAGCAAAGGCAAGATTGTAGATGCTGTAAACATCATATACCTAGATGTTTAAAATTTCTTATGAAATCACATAACCTCACCTCAGAAAGTTCTTCCCTTTTTAAAAAATTCTCAATCATGTCTTATTTGAACTATTGGCTATACTGCCCCCATGATTTATGGTGGTACTGCTTTGGCCTGAGTTTCCCAAAAGCATCGTAGCACAAAGATCATTGTTAAATGGTAGAGCAAGCAGCACAATGAATGCGCTCTCTCCTAGTTAAGATGCTCTTAGCGTTAAGAGGCTTTTGGAAAACCCACCCCTGTTTTGTCTGTATGTGTAAGCTTTCAGTAAACATGCACAAATACAGATGAAATTAATGCAAAGTATGGACAAAGCTTTCGGTCCATAATCTGTCTACGTATCTAACATTGAACATAAATGATCCTTTAGAGTGAATGATGTATGGAGAAAAATACTTTATAAACTTCCTTTTCTAAGCAGAGGTTGGCCCACTAGGTGGTGAATGTCATCACTATGGTCTAAAAGCAGGCTGAACACCTAGCTCCTACCATAACATAACATACCTTCTTAGAGCTTCTTCTTCTTCTTTTGGCTGCTCCTGTACATTTAGGGTTGCCACAGCAGATCTGTTCTGCATAGGTTTTACACTGGATCCCCTTCCCTAATCTATCCAGGCTTGGGACCGGCACTAAGTATGCACTGTCTTGTGCAACCCCAGTGGCTGGGTATTTTACCTAACCTGCATGTCTTTGGACTGTGGGGGGAAAACGGAGGACCTGGAGGAAACCCATGCAGACACGGGGAGAACATACAAACTCCACACAGAAAGGCCCTCATCAGCCATGAGGTTTGAACTCAGAACCTTCTTGCTGTGAGGTGCCAGTGCTAACCACTACACCACCATGCCACCCACCTCCTCATTAGAGTATTAGGGTAGTAATTAGAGGCAAGTTGCTCCAGAAGGTTTGAGCTGGTAGTACTTGGACATCATCCCTCCCAGCGATGAGAGTATACCAGTCATCTTCAAACACCTTTGCCAAGGGTTGGTGGGTTGGTTCTTAATAACTGACTTTAATAACTAATCAAACCTCCTTTGGCAGCAATAACCTCAAACAAGCACTTCCAGTAGCTACAGATCAGAACTGTACAATGTTCAGGAGGAAGTTTGGACCATTGTTCTTTATAGAACTGATTCAGCTCAGCCATATTCTTAGGATGTCTGTTGTGAATAACTCTCTGTTGTGGTAATGTCTTGGCTCTGACTGGGCCACTGCAAAAGGCAGATTTTCTTTTTTTGGCCATCCTGTTGTAGGTTTACTTCAATGTTTAGGATCATTGTCCTGCTGTATCACCCAACTTCTACTGAGCTTCAGCTGGCAGAAAGCCACCCTGACTGTAGCCCTGTAGGATACCTTGATTAACTTGGGAAATCATTTTCCCTTTGATTATAGCAAGCTGTCCAAGCCCTGAGGGAGCAAAGCAGCACCAAATCATGATGCTCTCTCCACTGGGATGTTTTCATGTGCCCTTTTTACACCATATGTAGTGTTTTTGTTCTTCCTGAATTATCCACCTTTGTTTTATCACTCCATAAAACATATTTCCAGCAGTATTATGAAGTGTCATGGTGCTCTTTGGCAAACTTTAGGTATGCAGCAGTGTTTTTTGGAGAGCAGCACTTTCCTCCATGGTGTCCTGCCATGGACACTTTGCCTGTTCAATGTTTTGCATATGGTAGACACATGAACAGAGATAATAGCCAATTCCAATAATTCCTTCAAGCCTTTAGCTGTTGCTCCAGGGTTCTTCTTTACCTCATTGAGGATTCTGTGTTGAGTCTTTGGAGTAATCTTGGCTGGGTGCCCACTTCTAGGGAGACTAAACACAGTACTAAATTGTCTCACTTGTTTAAACTCATTGAGATTGCTGGGTAATCCTTTCCAGCTTTATGCAAATCAACAAGTCTTGATCTTAGGTCTTCTGAGATCTCTTTTTTTTTTTTTTTTTGTGAGGCATGATTCACGTCAGCAGATGCTTCTTGTGAATCGCAAAGTCAAAATGTTTGAGTGTCAAAGTATATCTAATCCACATCTTCAAACTCATATCACTGATTGAACTCTAGGTTTGCAACTCCTGACTCCAAGAAGCTTTTGTCAAAGTCATTAGCTTAGGGGTTCACATACTTTTTCCAACAATTTTTCAATGACATTCAATATGGACAAGAACAAAGCAATCATTTGTGTGTTGTTATACGGTACATCCATCCATCATCCATAACCATTTATCTTGTGCAGGGTCGCAGGCAAGCTGGAGCCTAGCCCAGCTGACTATGGGCGAGAGGTGGGGTACACCCTGGACAAGTCGCCAGGTCATCACAGGGCTGACACATAGAGACAAACAACCATTCACATTCACACCTACGGTCAATTTAGAGCCACCAATTAGCCTAAGCTGCATGTCTTTGGACTGTGGGGGAAACCGGAGCACCTGGAGGAAACCCACGCAGACACGGGGAGAACATGCAAACTCCACACAGAAAGGCCCCCTGTTGGCCACTGGGCTCAAACCCAGAACCTTCTTGCTGTGAGGCAACAGTGCTAACCACTACACCACCGTGCCACCCTGTGTTATTAGTTAAAACAGATTGTTTGTGTTCATTATTGTAACTTAGATGAAGAATCAGTCCATAATTGAAAATAAAGTTATACACAAATGCCAGTAATTCCAAAGGGTTCACTTTTTTTTTCTTGTCACTGTATTAAGTCTGTATACCACAGGTTGCCACAAATGGCTGTTTTTCTATTGCTTTTATCCAGAGTCCTGAACATCTCCACTTGCGCTTCTTATTCTGTCATTGACAATGTTGAGGAAACAGCAGGGATAAAGATAAAGGCACACGTTTCATGTCAAGCTCAATATAAGTTCTTCAAACACATATTACACAGAAGAATCAGTACCTGGAATTATGCTGTAAATCACTTTGTATAATTTATAAGCAAAGTATTAATGTACAAAGGGCTCTATGTTCATGCTAACCCAAGTATAATTTGGTGATTTAATCCTGCTGCATTCCTATGATAGTTGGCTGCAAGTGATTTATTTTTCTCATGTTATTTTTCTTGTCATAAATGAATGTTCTATGCTGATGTGTGTGGAGGGATGCAAAATTTACTGGCACAATGGGATTTTCAAACCCATTCTGGTTTAAAAAATAATAAATAAAATAAATAAATAAATGCATGTGTGCTACCACATGCCATTTGTTTTGACATGTATGTAGGTATAGTGTGAATTGTATAGAAATTAATTGAAATCCAAAATAGCTCCAAAATAATGTTGCTGTATTCAAATTAATTTACTGTATTTAAATAATAGTCAGCAATATCTGTTAAAATGCTGTTAGAATACCATTTGGACTATCAGTCAATTTTGCACTTCACATGAGTTCTGATTGCCATACTTTTTTTTTTTCTCTCACATGACCTACTTTTGATGCTTATTTAGGCCCTCTCTGAAAAGATGATCTCAACATCATGCAATAAGTGTACATACTGTATGCCTACATAGCATACATAAAAAGTGTGATTTTTTTTTTTCCCCCCACTGATATAGTATGAAGCAAATTATCTAGATAAAGCTCCTGGTTGAAGAGCCTGCATTTGGCAAAGAAAGTAATTTCCAACCCAATAAAAAAAAAAAAAAACACACGCCTGTGCTTGTAGTATAATCACGCGTAATTAGTAGGCCATGTAGTGACTCATAAGTATTCAGTATCACTGATAAAAATAAGTTAGAATTAGTTTGAATTAGGTGACTATGCACACTTCCTTCTTAAAGGGTTTTTGAGTAGCTAATTTGATTGGAGCAGCAGTAGACTTACTCATACCCCCCATTAGTGTATTCATTCTAACCCCTCTTTTTTTTTTTCTTATTTGTACCATATTACATCCTCCTCCAATGTTCATGAATATTCCAAAAAATATGCAGTGTGCTGAGTTTGTGCCTCATTATTGGTCAGGAAAATAGAGCTGTCTGGTTTGGAAGAGAAAAGACTATCCCTCTATCCTAAACAGATGGTCGACACAAAATAACTTTGAATGTGCAGTAGAGTGAGAAAGGCAGCCTGTTCGATCCAGATCATTAAGATTTACAGTCCTGGCTAAATCACTATAGCCCACCCTTGGAAATAGATCGTTATTGAATACTGTAGTGCCAAATGTAGTTATTAATACAACAGGCAATGAAGGAGCATTTGTAACAACAAAGAAATGATGTTATAGCGTTCTATGAACAGATGGGAATATGGTGACATAAAGTAAATCAGGTACTCAGCTGAGAACTGCAACCTGGTTTAAATACAGAAATTGGGCATATTAAGGTTTTTTATATGTCTATTTTCACTGTGTGTTTTATAAATTATAATATGTGACTCTAGGGCTTTTTGTGATGATAAAATCAAAATAGCATGTTTTTTTTCTACTGCAGTCTCTGTTGTTTTCTCTCTTCCTTGTTTCAGCTGAATGATAGAGAGGGAGAGAAAGGAAGTGAGAGAACTTACTCCGTGCCTTGCCTCATCACCTGAGTGTGAGTTTGAGAGGTGATCAATAGAGCTGTGAGATTGTTTATGTGATGCAGGTCAGACAGGTGGAGCAGAGAGAGAGAGAGTGTGTGTGTGTGTGTGTGTGTTGCTCAGTACACATACCCTGAAATACCCTGGTGAGAAGGTGTTGCTGGGTGGAAATCACATTGTGTGAGACGCAGACAGAATGAAAACACTCCTCTGTCAACACACAAAGGACAAATGTTATTTTCTTTTCCACATTAAAAATTAAGTTAGCGTGAAAGTCTCAACAAAATTGCTTGATTGAGATATAATGGACAGAAAAAAAAGTGAGTCTTTCAATTTCTATCTCTGCTCTCATCTATTAAGCTTTAAAATTCTCTCCACTCAGGCTCACTCCTGCTCTTTAATGCTCTCGCAATCCACTTTCCTATTTCTCTCACCTTTCATTCTCTCTTCTTTCATCTCACTGCAGAGAAGGTGTCTTTCAGCTTTCATGTAAGGGCCGCAAGGTCAGCAGAATGAGAGTGAGAGAAAGAGAAAGAGGGAGGGGAGCACCATAAATCCACAAGCCTGAGGTGTCTCAGGTAGAGAAGGTTAAAAAGGAAACGGAGATTCTTTCGAGAGGTTCACTTCACAGTGGGATGGCTGCCCTTTAAAATCTTCAGCCTTACTTACATTACTCATTCTCTCTGTGTTGCACTGCAGCTCACCATGTGTACAACTGGAAACAAAACATTCAGTATCCCCCCTTTTCATTGTTTCTTGTTCACAGCTCTTGTTCTTTCAGTTTTTGGACACCTTAGTTGCTGTTGATTTGTTCACTCCCTTGCTCATTCTTAGGCAGATCATCAATTCTAAACACGCAACCTTTCATAAAAGGTTTTTGTTATGCTCCACTCAGTTTCAGAGTAAATTTCATTTCATTTGTTTGGCTGTGTCTGATGATTTAGGATTGAGGGAGTGTTAGGCGGGATGAGGGGTTAAAAATAAGGACACCTTTTCAAGGATAAGAGAGTGAGAGCTTGATTAGAGAAATGTGCATTTACAAAGCAATCTTAAATCCACTGTAGCAGCAGGAAGAGGGTGAATATGGTAGCTCATCACAGTAGTTCTTCAAAACTACATACACTATTCAAATGCAGTATGGCAGCAGTTTAAACCTGCACTTTAAAAAGTATGAATGTTTGGTGGTCATTGTTGTTATAATACTAATGATGTGAATGAGCAATGATAAGGAGGGATCAGGACAATTCGTCTTTTAAAACACTTCTTTTAAAATAGTACATTCATGGTATGGAAAATAAATTAAAATAGAGCATTCAGCAGACACCCTTATCCAGAGCAACACACATTTATCACATTTTATACACCTGAGCAACCAAGAGTTAAGGGCCTTGCTCAAGGGTTGGGATTTGAATACCCAAAATTCTGATCCATAGTCCATCATTTTAAAGTGCATATTCTGAACCAATCTCATTTTTTTATATGAAAGTATGTCCCTTTACACACTCATCCAGAAAGGTAATTTTGCACAAGGCCATCTGTCTACAGCAGAAAAAAATAAAATAACAAAATGCATCTGGAAAAATCCCAAGGGAGTCTGGAGCCAGATTCGTGACATTACCTGAGGAAGCGCCAGCAGGCTGCGAGAGCTTTGCACGGTTTCAGTGCACAGCCTGTGTAGACCAAGCGCTCCCATTTCTCTCTCATTGTCCGGTCTTTTGGGAAACGATGAGTACTAATCCCATCAAGATTGGTGTTGCTACACCGTACTATGATACATCTGTTAATCATTTTAATAATTACATGATAATGTTGCAGAAAACCACCAGGTCGTTTTCTCATAAACAAACCAGCGCTGACGTAGGATTCAGAGGGAGGCATCCCGCACGCGGCACCATGAAAATCAATGTTTCCTGGAAAATCCAAATGCCAAGTTTTTTCAGAGGTGGACCAATTCGCCTCAAACGGCTTGATTTCAACTGAATTTTTCTGGTATTGCGCAAGGTAAAAAAAATTGCACAAAATGCAAAATGTGACAGATATTTGACCAAAGTCCAATATAAAATAGGAGAATTACATTGATCTTGCTCCTGAATTTACCCGTGATATGCACTTTAAGCACTGAGCTAACACTACCCTAAGAAATAGGGGACAGACTACAGTGACTGATATAGTGCCCCTGGAGCAGGGAGGGTTACGGTCCTTACTCAAGGGTCCAACAAGCAGTTTAGCAGTACTGGGGCTTGAACCCCTGACTTTCTGAGCAATAAACCAGAGCCTTAACCATTGAGCCACTAATACCGTGCTTTTAAAGTGTCATTTGTTGTTGGACCATTATCTCATGGTGCATTTTCAAACAGACAAAGAAGTGTCATTTGCTTTTTTTATTTTAATAGATTCTTGGAATCCTCTTTTCATAAATTTAAGAACAGGCCACTTTTGTCACCCTCTACATAGTTTAACTTGAACCATCACCATACATGTCAAGTTATACGTTTTCCCCATATTTTGTATGGGAAAATGCAATTTTTTGGCTAATACGGCGTACACTGATTTTCATACGCGAAAATTACGTTTTGTATCAGAGATTTTTTTCCGTTACTCTGAGAGAATTTTCTTAGCATCCACCATTTATTTTTTCAAACATGCATGCCCAATGAAATGGAACTATTTTCGATTTATGTGGTTTTATAGTTGCACGTGGTTTTCTTGGTCATTTAAGTACATCGTCTTGGGCTGCCCAGACTTCTGTGACGGCTGCAGAAGTTATGTTCTGACAATTTCTCGTGGAACACAACATCCCCCCGACTGTGGCAGACCACTTTTCGCAGCTATCGGGGAAAAAAATGTTTCTCGATTCAAAGACTGCACAAGTAAGCATTTGTGGGTTTTTTAAAAGTTTTGACTGTTTGCATGTAGGAAAGCTTCCTCCATTATCATGATAATTTAGGGAGGCAATACTGGGAGTCGCCGTTTATACAGCGGCAACTGTAGTTACCCGGCGATTTCTGGTTTCGCTTCCCTAAACATTTTAATTGCTGATAGACATTATATGTAAACACACATGACCAACACTCATTACTACAATCAGTCGTCAGTAAACTGGAAAAGTATTGAATGAAGAGTAATGGTGGTAACAACTGTTGGTAACCTGTCTCTAAATGTGTAGTAGGGGATGGAAGCAATTTAACACCATCTACATGTTTGCCGTGCTCTGATTTTCTTTTATTGACCAGGAAAATAATAGGTGTATATTGGGGAAAGGTCTTCGATGTGAAAACTGCTCTGGGTGTTGCCAGGTTTCCAATTCTGAAACAACTTTTTACTGCTTTGCTGTGCCTCCCACAGAGCAATGCAGATAGTGAGAGGGCTTTTTCATTGGTTAGGAAAATTCATACTGAGGAGAGAAAAAATATGACTGCAGACACATTAACTGCATAATCTGCAAATTAAAACGAACTGTGATGAGGAGCTACAACTGCTACCCAAGCAGTGATATCATAGCTAGTGCCAAATCTGCAACATCTGTGTACAGCAAAGAACACTCCAAAAAGGAATAGGATTCAAATTCTTGTTATAAATTACTGGGAAGATTTTCAGTTTAGCTTCATAATTTATTAATATTTTCACTTATCCTTGTTTACATAATATACTTGATGTGGTTCAGTCATCTTTAGTTGGCTCTAACACTGCTTGTGGTGTCAACACTTTTTTTTTTCTCAAATGGAACTTTTACTTACCTTCATCTACTGTTTGACATGATTATATATAATTTATTACATGTAACCTACTATTTTAATTAACATACCTACTTAGTACTGCTGTTATATTTCAAGTAATTTTCTTTGGTGGAATGTAATATTGTAGGTGAGGTCAACACTTGTCAAATAGAACTTTGTGTAATTTTTATGAACTATTTAATATTAATAAATTTTATTTGCAAAATTTACATCAATAATTCTGGTATTACTGATACAATGTATATTAAATAATTAAGTTTATAGTTCAGTCATTCTCTTTAGTAGATAATTGTTTACTTGACTGTACATATAGTCCTTTTTAATTCAGTTGTTTTCTCTGGGATCTAAAATTTCTTTTTATTTAGTACATGCTTATTTGATCCCTTTAACTTGATGCAGTGTGATAAATATGCCTATTATAATAGGAGTGTATAATGTGGAATAAAACAATCAGTGCTTTGGATTATATATTGGAATTTTTTCTCGTGTATAAGGGCTTGTGGGTGTATGTTAGGGAAAAGTACAGATTTTGTAAGGGCATGGGTAACTAAAGGTTGACATGTATGTATCACTGATATGCAGTGTCCAGAAAGTAAGCAGGCCAAGTAAAAAATGGACCAAAGTGTTAACTGAAGTGGGAACACTGAGACTCTCATTAGTAGAAATGATACAAAGTATTTGTTTGTATATTTCTTCTTTATATTTTTGAGAAGCCATTAAAATTGTATATTTTTAATTATGGACATTTCAATTGAGGCAGTATTCAACTTAAACAATTCAACAATTCCAGTGTAAGATTGTGTGAGAGCTTTTTATGTAGGCTCATGCCCTGGCATAGTAATTTAACATACAACCCCCCCCCCCCCCCCCAACAACCACACCATTAGTGATTACCACTTTAACTCCATCCCAGTACAAACCCATACTAAACCACACCTCCACCACCTTCTATATCTCAGAAAGAGATGTGCATTTTATCTCGTGCATTTTAAACATTTCTTTTCATGAGATTTTTATCAATCTCTTGTCTCATCAAGAGATTTTCCCACACTATAAAACTAGAGATGTATGATTAAATCAACAGAAAAAAAACCAAGGCTGTGTACAATTGTTAGATATTGTGAGATGCAAAAATATGTTAATATGATGCAGTGCTCAATGTTTCGCAGATGTCTCCATTGAAAGCAATAAATGAAAAATACATAAAGCCACCTCTCACTGTCTCACCAAACGGATGAGCAGGAGATAGATGGAAAATACTTGTGATACCTCTGAAAATGGAAAGACATTGAGCCTGGAACTCGTACCCAGAAAGTACAAATGTTCTGATTGAGTCTGCATGAAAATAAGAAACTCAGTGCAGGCTACAAATGCACATAGCACTGAAGAGCTGTGCAGCTTTAAAATATACATCACACTTGAGTGAGTGAGACCATGCAATATAATGAGGGAACACTGCCATTGAAAATATAGTGAAATTACACTGTCATGTGTGTGCGCACTATTTAAACAAGTGCACTGACACAACAAGGTTGAATTCTTTCATTCTTTGACGATGTCCATCTTCGTGCACATTTGTGCATCTGTCAAGGTGTGCTCAGGAATAGAGAAAAGTGATGAAGCCAAGCCTATAATCTGTATTTTATGATGATGGTCACATTTGTGCAGAGCAGATCAGAACAGAAACTAAGAGTGATTATGATGCAGCCTCATGTGTTGTAAAGAACACACACGACACTCAGCCTGAATACCAAATTCATCATGCACATCTAACACACATCATGGCAAATTCATAAAAAATACCTGATGTATAATTTGCACATGGGCTCATTCATTAAAGTATAATATGTATAATTTCATATCTGGATACATATACTGGTAACACTTGAGGAGAATCTACAGTGGCACTTCATAATATATCAACAAAATTCTTCTGTAAAGCAATTCTTGAGTGTGATGAAAATTTTACATAACTTGTAAGGTGACATAAGTTTTATGTAGTTACATTACATGAAAGAAAAAAAGAGGGCTCACTTATCAGTATGAATGGATTTAATGTCTCATCTCATTATCTCTAGCTGCTTTATCCTGTTCTACAGGGTCGCAGGCAAGTTGGAACCTATCCCAGTTGACTATGGGTGAAAGGCAGGGTACACCCTGGACAAGTTGCCAGGTCATCACAGGGCTGACACATAGACACAGACAACCATTCACACTCGCATCTACAGTCAATTTAGAGTCCCCTGTTAACCTAACCTGCATGTCTTTGGACTGTGGGGGAAACCGGAGCACCCGGGAGGAAACAGTGTAGGACATGGGGAGGACATGCAAACTCCGCCGGCCACGGGGCTCAAACCCGGACCTTCTTGCTGTGAGGCAACAACGCTAACCACTACACCACCGTGCCGCTCCTGGAGTTAATGTATCAATATATTAATGTATTAATCTACTTCATGTATGAGCATGAAATGGGATGTGCTTGAACTGACGTGGTGGTGATTTTTCCCTCTGCATTAAAAGCGTAATTGAAGTGCCATCCCTTTAATAGATAACTTATATAATTTCACTTATTTAAGTTCATATGTCATCAGAATGCATAATTTTCATGTTTTCAAACTAATATGGTAATGAACTGTACATGTCTAACTAGCACTGTAATCAAGACCACCTATACCGAGACCATGTCATGACCAAGACCAGAGTGTATCGAGACCAAGTCAAGACTAAGACCAAAGCAGGGCGAGACCAAGTCAAGAGCAGGACCAGACTAGTGTGTGTGAAGGGGGCAGGGAGGGGTGACAGGAAGAAAATTTTCAAATTAGCAATGAGTCACGTTATTGGTTGCATTTGAATCAGGAAGTTTTACATCCAATCACAGTAACGATGTTAACAAATAAATCAGACAATGCATAGGCAATTTAGTGAAATCCCCACAATTGTGGTCTTGACCCATCTTGAAATAAAATTCAGAGTCCTCTATATCCAAGACTGAGACAAGACCAAGTAAAAATGCAGTCAATTCCAAGACAAGACTGATACTTTCAAAAAGTGGTTTTGAGACTGGTCTCAATACCAAGACTAGTCTCAAGTCCTACAACAGTATGTCTAACAGTTATGAAGCAGTGATGTATATTATGTAGAACATTACCTATTTAAGAAGTCTATATGTTACCAAAATGAATATTAATGGAATGAAGCATCATTGATGACATCATGATTGACATTGTGAATGTGTTACAAAAGGCATGTGGTGGTGTCCATCAGACAAACTGTTTAAATCTATCTAAAATTCTATCCACAAGCTAACACCTTTGAGAGCCCTCAGTGTTTTGCATTCACCCCACTCCTGGGTTCTCAAAGCTCATTCCGAGCTTGTTAGAAAGCAATTCACTTTTGTTGCAAAGTAAATCATTCACTTCTCGCTCTAACGTGTCAAAAGCAATGCAATCAGGACTTTTGATTTTGTCTGGCCAGAATGCAAAGGCTGAGGTCAAAGAGGTAGCATGGACAGAAATCACTGTTGGTGTGAGAAAGAATTCATGTCAGAACTTAAGTCAGGAGCTAAGTATACTATATTATCTTTATTTTATTTATTTTTCAGTATCAGGACAAGCAGAATTTTTTTTTATCAAAGTGCAATGAATGTCTTGCATAAATCAATAATAATAATAATAATAATAATAATAATAATAATAAATCATGTCATAGGAATAATCACAACACTCACGATCAGATTTTATGATCTATTTCAACAAAAATGAGAGAGAGAGAGAGAGAGAGAGGGGGCCTTCCAATGACATAATTAATACAATGTTTAATACATCTAATTAATTAAACATCTCATCTCATTATCTCTAGCTGCTTTATCCTGTTCTACAGGGTCACAGGCAAGCTGGAGCCTATCCCAGCTGACTACGGGCGAAAGGCAGGGTACACCCTGGACAAGTCACCAGGTCATCACAGGGCTGACACATAGACACAGACAACCATTCACACCTACGGTCAATTTAGAACAGAGGTGGAAAGTAACGAATTACATTACTCACGTTACTGTACTTGAGTAGCTTTTTTGTGTACTTATACTTTTTCAAGTAATTTTTAAAGAGTGTACTTTTACTTTTACTTACCGGTAAGTATGTTTTCTTTTAAGTAGTGTACTTCGGTACATTTTACATCACAACCGTTACTGAGTAAAAAAAATAAATAAATAAAAAATAAAAAAGGCTAAAACGGAGAAGGGGAAATGCGTTCTGGAAATGAATCACGGGAAGGACAGTTGTCGCGCGCGCGAGTCTCACACAGATGATGGCGGACATGCACCGGCGCTTTAAGGGGGGGGGGGGGGCTCAAGCCCCTGGGCCACAGCCAATCAGGGGCCTTGTAATATTAATAAAATAATAAACTGTCGGAATCGTGGGCCTACATTAATGTACGGATAGAAATAAGGTTAGAAATAAATGAGCGCACAGTAGCCTGCTGTAAGAGACATGGTGGATGTGGTTCGCAAAACGAACACCCACAACTGTACCGTAACAAAATGTAACGTCACGCACGAAAGCGCGCCAAAGACTGCAGACTACTGAGACACAAATTTAGAGGCTTTGAAAGATGAAGCGTTCACATGTTAGCGGGGCGCATAAAAGGAAAAAAGAGAGATGCAGGTAATGATAGAATCGTTGCCTAAAGTCACAGACTTTTTTAAGGTAAGGATCACCAATCTGTTCAGAATATCAGCTACTTATCAGTTATCAGCCTACCAGCAGCTAGGCTATGTGCAGCTAGGCTAGATATGCTATGATCTGTCCAACAGTAAAATAAATCAGTTGTGATTTGAATACGTGTCGTGTGATTTGAGTTATAATCCTGTTAGTATAATAGCATATTTCGATAGGGATAATAAAATGTCTAAAATGGTATCTAATGAAGAAATTGATGAAAAGATTGTAGCCTATAATGTTCACAGTTCGGGCAGCAGACAGAGTAAGCATACTGAGGGGAATAGCAATACAAAGCTAGCGCAGATCCACATTTCTCGCTAGCTGTGTTGGGTGTGTTGTTAACCCGTGTGGATTTAAGTGAAATACTTAAGAAGTTTTGTGGTCAAGACAGCGTTTTAAGGTAAGGATGCTTGATTATTAATGTTTGCCCGCCGTGGCTTGTTGTTGACGAAAGGCCCACATGATTTTGCCTTATGCAGCTACTGCTAGCGTCATGCTTTGAACTAGGTTAAGCTCATTTGCGCTAAAGGATGGGTTTATTGAAGGACTTTGATGTAGCTAATTTCTTTTTAAAAAATCGTATGCTCAAAACAGTATGCCCGTGTTCATCATGTTTAACTTTTTTCTTGATGGAGTGCGTGGAATATTGTTGCAAGTGGTATTTCGATGCAGTCATGTCAAAAAGGCAGTTGAATGCACGGTCTTATTCAAGGAGAAGGAAGACTTGCATGATGCTTGAACATAGATCGGTAAAATAGACCCTAGTAGGACTTGGTTTCGTGTATTTCGGTCTATAGAGTTATGAGTTTGGCCGCTGTCCATGGTGTTTACGTTTCATGTGGCCGCCGAGCCAAGTACCTTGACTTGCAGTGAATGTTTGTTTTTATGCCGCCGAGCTATTTTTATGTATTTTATTTTTTAAAAGGCCTTGTCTGTAGGTGTGTGTTTTTTATGTCTACATTATAGCGCACGCAGGCTTGTGTGGTTGTCTCTGGCCATGCCCCTGCGTGAAAGTTACGCAGTATCACTGTCCTGTCCGTGGTAATAATCAGAACCGGCTCTGTAATGATAATGCGCGCGTTCTTCTCTCCCTCTGTGGTCGGATGTGTTGAGCGATGTGAGCGTGGGCCTTGCGCAGCTACGCTGAGCCAAACGTAACCTATCGTAGGCTTCTAGGCTAATTACGCGCTTACACTGTAAATGCTTGACACGTATTGCAAATAAAATAAGAGTGTTTTCCTGGCCAACGGTAAGGGTAGGGTTGACAGGTAGCCTGTGAGGGGCCTAGCCCCTGGGCCACGGGTGTTGATAAAGCGCCCCTGCGGACATGGAGGAGACCAAGGAACCTGTGGTGGACAACCCTGCAGAAAACGCAATTTCTTCCAGTAATGAAGTGCACCCCTGGCCCTACATACGTGATCACTTCAGCTTCGTAGAGAAAAGGGGTGACAGTTTCATTATGCAATGCAGATTATGTGTGCCCAAAAAGACAACCATTGTGGCATACAAAAATTCGACGTCTAATCTGCGCAAGCGTGTTGAGGTAAGTATTGTCATTGGCATCATAATCACGGGCGCAGATAGAGGGTGGGATGGGTGGGATGCGTCCCACCCAGATTTAAATTCACCTCGTTCGGTCCCCCCCACTTTATAGGGAGAAAAAACCTCTATGCTGTCTTTCTTTGCATAAGGCAAACCTCACGGAAAAATCAAAAGACTAATTATCATTCGGTTTATTGAGGTGCACAGCAGTGTATACATAGTTGCAACAACTCACATAAAACAAAACAAAGACTGATATTCGGTTGGTTGAGCTGCGCAGACTGCACAGGTTGCGAGCTCGAGCTTGGTTGCTATGGTTACCCACAACAAGTTTGACAGGCATATCGGGGTTTGGGTTGGTTTGCTGGCAGCTTTGTCCCCCCCAGTTTTTTGTCCCCCCCAGTTCAAAAAAACATATCTGCGCCCCTGATCATAATGTTTCCTTTCCATAGTAAAACTGACAATAGGCTGGTTATATTCCAAAAATAGTGGATGGCATTGCTAATGTTGAAGTAGCAACCTGTTGGTACTGTAACATAACAGTAACTAGTCTGTTATTCGGTTGGCTAATCATGCAAGCAAGTTAGCTCGCCAACCTGACGTGATTAGTCCTCCTACCATTCTACATCCAACAGGCCAGAAAGGAATACTAAGCAAAACAAATAATGTTTGAATTGAATTGTTCAATAACACACAGTGCACACAGGCAAGCTACGAGATTTCGGTGCAACATTTCACTTTCATATTTCGTGTACAATGCTTTGTGTGTGGTCAGGGCAATGTAAAGGCCCGGTCCCACTGGCCGATGGACACAAAACGTATGCAAAAAGGACGCAGCGGACGAGCAAAATTTCGGGGGTGGCTCTATCCGTTTTCATCCGCTCCAGAAATGGACAAAATTGGCGAAAATTTGCGAAAACAGAATGGAAAAGAACGGACGTGGGTAGTATATAGCGGGGATGTTAAACGCATGTTCATAGGAAGCCTAGCGGATGGAAGTGGATGACAGCTCTGAAGGGGTTACCGGTGATAACTGAGAAACGGACGCATAGCAGAAAGAGCGGATGCATAGCAGATGAAGGGGATGCATCACGTACGCCTAACGGAAACAAAGGGGATGTTGCGTGGATGTATATCGGATGCAGACCGTTCACTGCGCATGCGGGGGGTATGAATTGCGTCTGCTCCGCGGATATAAAGGGATGCAGCACGCACGCCGTCAGCATAAAGCGGAAAGACGTGCTGGTGGCTACATCGATACATCTCTACTACTAGATGATTTTCTCCCCCTTTTTATACAAAATATCGATTGTCCGCTAGGTGTCCTTCTACATACTCTAGACATACTCCAGACATCCTAAATATACGAGATACATCCCAGATATAAATGCTTTGTCCGTTTTTAATACTTTATATACGAGATGCATACTCTTACATCCGTTCTATTTCCGTGCTACTAACGATGAATAGACGTTTCATGTACCTTATCTTTCCTCCCTCTTTCCGTTTTCAGCTGCAGCGGATGTGAGTTGCGAGGATGCCCAGAGGATGCAGAGAGGATACAGCAGACGTTTAACGGATGATGACGGACATAGAACGTTTGTTGCTCGTATATGTCGCGGATTTACATCGTACACGGCGGAAAGTTCATCCATTCTAAAAGTTTTGTGCAGCTCAAAACTTTTTGCGCGGATGAAATCACAGTGGACGGATGCTCGATGGATAGAGCGTATGAAGCACGTATGCAATGAGTACACAACGGATGCATAGCGTTTTCCAACGGATGGCAAAGATTTTTTTTACATTTTACATCCTCTTTGTATCCGTAAGTGCAGTGGGACCGGGCCTTAAACAACATGACTGTGTGTTGACCTTTTTTGTTTGTCTCAGTTTGAATGCAGCATTATCCTAAGCATTCAATTTGATACACTTCCTTTAAATAAAACATCTGGGTTGAGATGTACATATATCCTTGTTTTCTCTTCTTTTTCATTTTTGCGCAACACAATGGAGGCAGAAAACACCCATTGTTAAAAGTAATGTTTTACTTTTACTCAAAGTACATTTTAAATGATCTACTTTTTACTTTTACTTGAGTAGATTTTTTTGTCTGGTAACTTTACTTGTACTTAAGTAAAATTTCATCAGAGTAACAGTACTTGAGTATAATATTTTAGCACTCTTTCCACCTCTGATTTAGAGTCACCAGTTAACCTAACCTGCATGTCTTTGGGGGAAACCGGAGCACCCGGAGGAAACCCACATGGACAACATGCAAACTCCGCACAGAAAGGACCTCGCCGGCCACGGGGCTCGAACCCGGACCTTCTTGCTGTGAGGCGACAGCACTAACCACTACACCACTGTGCCGCCTTAATTCAACATCTACTCCTAAATTTAAACTTAACCACAGTAACCTAAGGAAAATGCCACTTTTAGTGTTGTTAATAATAATAATAAGAAGAAGAATAAGAGGCAGGCAATGACAGCATAGCTCACTCCAGCCCCATCTAGTCCAGAAGGAACAATCTTGTGCAATAAATGTTGCAAACTATATACAAGCTATATATAGAATCTATATACTCCCTAGGAATACCTATATTTGCCAGAAAGAATCCAAAATGTTGAGGAATTGACCGAGAAGAAACGATTTTTGTTGAACTGCTCATTAAGGCTTAATTAGTCCATAACTTCATTAATAATTGTAATTAAGCAAATCTGGGTAGAAGTCTTATGCACCTTAGGGACCCCTACCTTCATGCCAGAAAGAATCAAGATCAGTGAAGAATTGAGGGAGAAGAAGCAATATGTGTGGAAACTGCTTGTTAGGGTTTAATTACTCCAGATCTTCATTATTTATTCAAATTATGCAAATGTGGGTACAAGCCATATGCACCCCAGGCAGAATAAAAATTGGTGAAGTATTGAGAGAGAAGAAGCGATTTTCATGTAATGTGGATGATGCTGGATGGACACCGGACAACACATGATGGCATAAGCTGGATGAGATAATAATAATAATAATAATAATAATAATAATAATAATACATTTGTAAAAACTTTACAAAACTGATTAACAAGATAGCTATGCAAGCACTAAGCAATAAAAAAGGAACAGTTTTTCATTAACACGTATTCCTCTTCACTACAAAGAACTAATGAGTTAATTACACAGTAACTATGTTAGCAGGCGTTCACTGTTAACTAATCAGTAATTACTGAGTCTTACAATTCTCCTGCAGAATTCTAGCTAAGTATGGCTCTTTGATAATAACTAGTGATTCATTACTGTCCACATGAACATTAATTTTAAATAGCAAAACCTTATCTTCCCCCTGGAAATCTACTACTTGATATAACCTAACATATTCCTCAGCATTTAAAATGTACATGTCTGTATGAGTTATTATAGGTCTCCTCAGAGGAGCACAGGTGCTGTTTTCCTTTAGCTGATGTGTAATACTATTCCAGATCATCATGGACTACTGAAGAACAACACAATAACACTTCAGTTTTTGTTTAAAAAGCAATAGTGAAAACACCTTCTGTGTTTTATGTAATGCAAGCAAATATACTAATGTTATTGTTGTTCCATTTATTATTATTATTATTATTATTATTATTATTATTATTATTATTATTATTAATTGTTTAAGTAATTAGAAGGTAACTTTTAAATTCATTTAATAGTCCTGCTTTATACTATTATAACAGCTTCAAGTTGTATAAATCACTGAATTGTGTTTATATGTATTTTAACTATATGGAAATGAGTTTAAACAATAAAGTGAAACTCATGACTAATGACTGAAGTGTAACCGTGTTGTTCTTATGTAGTTAATGTTGATCTGGAGCTGGACTGAAATATGAAACATATGGAAACTAATTACTAATAACTGAGGTGTTACTGTGTTGTTCTTCAGTAGTTAACAAGGATGTGGAACAGTATTACATATGTAATTACAAAAGTGTTAGTGTTTTGTTCTTTAAAAGATCCTTTTTTACAACACTTTTGAAAGTTTGTTAATGGGGAATATGTGTTGCTCACTGCTACATTACAGCCTTGTACTTTTGTAGGTTGTAGATTATTACATTACATTTTAGACACTGAGATCAAGGTATATTCTATCCACATTCACTGGATATGAGCAAGCAAGGCAAGTTTATTTATATAGCACATTTCATACACAGTGGCAGTTCAATGTGCTTTACAGAAGTAAAAGCAAAACAGTAAACAATAGAAAATAAAATTACATAAAATAAATGGGGAAGAAAATTTATGTGCTCTGATTGGCTACTCTACTATTAGGATATCAGCTCATATACCATGAGGAGAGAAAAACAAAATGGTGAAGTACATCAAGTCAGATATATCACTTTATTAAGTTTTTAAAAGAAACAGAAATACAGAGTGGGCGGCACGGTGGTGTAGTGGTTAGCACTGTCGCCTCACAGCAAAGTCCTGGGTTCGAGCCCAGCGGCTGGCGAGGGAGTTTGCATGCTCTCCCTGTGTCCACGTGGGTTTCCTCTGGGCATGCCGGTTTCCCCCAAAGGCATGCAGGTTAGGCTAATTGGTGGCTCTACATTGACCGTGAGTGTGAATGGTTGTCTGTGTCTATGTGTTAGTCCTGCAATGACCTGGTGACTTGTCCAGGGTGTACCCCGCCTCTCGCCCATAGTCAGCTGGGATATGGATACAGATAATGGATGGATGGAAATACAGAGTCTTGCAAAAGTATTTATCCCCCTTTGTGTTTATCCTGTTTTGTTGCATTTCAAGCTGGAATTAAAATGGATTTTTGGGGGGGTTAACACTATTTGATTTACACAAAATGCCTACAACTTTAAATGTAAAAACTGTTGTTTTATTGTGACACAAACAATAATTAAGATTAAAAAAACAGAAATCTGGAGTGTCTCTATTAGCTTAGCACATCTAGCCACTGGGATTTTTGCCCATTTCTCAAGGCAAAACTGCTTCAATTCCTTCGAGTTAGATGGGTTGCGTACAGCAATCTTCAAGTTATGCTACAGATTATTAATTGGATTGAGGTCTGGACTTTGACTAGGCCATAGCTTTAGCGGTATGTTTAGGGTCATTGTCCTGCTGGAACATGAACCTTCATCCCAGTCTCAAACCTCTGGCCGACTCAAGCAGGTTTTCCTCCAGAATTGCCCTGTATTTAGTGCCATCCATCTTTCTTTCAGTCCTGACCAGCTTGCCTGTTCCTGCAGATGAAAAATCTTCCCACAGCATGATGCTGCCACCGCCATGCTTCACTGTAGGAATGGTAAAATATAAATTTTAGTCTCATTTGACCAGAGAATCTTCTTCCATGTATTTGGGAAGTCTGCCACATGCTGTTGGGCAAACTCCAAACATGTTTTCTTAAGTAATGGCTTTTTTCTGGCCACTCTTCCATAAAGCCCCAGTCTGTGGCGTGTACAGCTTAAAGTGGTCCTATAGACAGATATTCCCATCTCTGCTGTGGAGCTTTGCAGCTCCTTCAGTGTTATCTTTGGTGCCTTTGTTGCATCTCTGATTAATGCTCTCCTTGCCCGGTCTGTGAGTTTTGGTGGGTGGTCTTCTCTTGTCATGTTTGTAGTGGTGCCATATTCTTTCCATTCTGTTACAGTATAATGGATTTAATGGTGCTCCGTGGGATATTCAAAGTTTGGGATTTTTTTTTCATAACCCAACCCTGACCCATACTCCTTCACAACTTTGTCTCTGACATGTTTGGAGTGCTCCTTGGTTTTCATGTTGCTTGCTTAGTGGTGTTGCAGAGTCAGGGTCCTTCCAGAACAGGTTGATTTATACAGACATCATGTGACAGATCATGTGACACTTTGATTGCACACAGGTGGATCTTAATCAACTAATTATGTGACTTATGAAGTGAATTGGTTGGACCAGCTCTTATTTAGGGGTTTCATATGAAAGGGGGTGAATACCTACAGTATGCACACTCCAGATTTCTGTTTTTTTTATCTTAATTATTATTTGTGTTACAATAAAACAACAATTTTCACCTTTAAAGTGGTAGGCATATCGTGCAAATCAAATGGTGTTAAACTCCCCAAAAGCCATTTTAATTCCAGTTTGTAATGAAACAAAACAGCACAAACATCAAGGAAGATGAATACTTTTGCAAGACTCTGTAGCTAAATAAAGGAATATCGGGTCCCCCCAATATCTCCTGTTCCACACTCCAACCCAGTCGATGGTGGTAATGCACCTTTAAGTTGGTTTGGCAACTGCCAAAAAACCCTAAAGAGGAAAAAAATGGTGGCGTGTGTTACTGAACCAACTGAGGACAAAATAAAAACTCTACTCAAACCCCCCCCCCCCCCCCCCCCCAAAAAAAAAAAAAAAAGCAACAAAATATGGAATAAAAGTATTTGATGGTAAGAACATATCTTTTTTTTATTTTTCAAGAATAATTATGATCACATTTTTCATAAATTGCTACTGTCATTTTGCTGGTTTGTTTACATTCTAAGCGGAAATTATTTTGTCGGACGTTTTGCATAAAGTTTTTATTTATTGAATTTGTGAAAAATTAAAATGCTGTTTCTCAAAATCCAGTGAATGTGGATATAATAAAACAGTTATTCCACTCAATCTTGTCATACATGGCTTATAGCCAACTTGGTGCCATGCACCTCATTGGCTATCAGCTCATGTACGACTCGATTTCGTGGAATAACTGTTAGGTAGATCTCCAGGAGCAAGGTAAGGCATAGCATTTGGTAATTAACTAGTTAGTTACTAGAGGTTTTTTTTTTTGTGTGTGTGTGTGTGTGTGTGTGTGTGTGTGTGTGTGTGTGTGTGTGTGTGTGAGTAAGTTAATTTGTTGGGGGGGAAGAAACCAATAAGGAACTGCAGTATGGCCATTGCAGAGCCAACTCAATTACAGAGTCCACTTTGTCCCAAGGCCTCCAGAATCCTCTGTCATCTGATTCAATAGCACTGGAAATTCCATCCAGCTACATCCATCTCCCAAATGAAATGAGAGCCTTCATCTTTCTCTTTTTTCCATCCTCTTTCTCCCTCGCTCTCTGTGAGAATGGCAATGCTGAAAAGGTCAGAAGCAGACAGAGAATTAGAATGAGAGAAAATGTAATGTCATCATACTGTTTCACCATTTCGGGTGTGTTAGCGATTTAATGAAGATGGAGCTTATGACATTTTTATAATGACACATTCATATTGATAGGCACAGTAGGCTAGCCATATCAGACAAAAATAATCTACATCAAAATATTTGTTCAGTCCAAATTTGTGGTTTTGTAAAAGGGCTTATGTAGCTATAAGAGCATATTAAGCAATCCAAAACATTAACAACAACAACTACTACTACTACTACTACTACTACTACTACTACTACCACCAATAATAATAAGAAGAAGAAGAAGAAGAAAAAGAAGAGGATAAAGATGATGGTGATTTGTTGTTGTTAAAAAATAATTAAAATAAAATGATTATTGAGCCAGGAGACAAAAAAAACCACACCCTCTATGATACAATGTACCTGTAATAGTTCCTGTAATAGTAATTTAATTTGTATGCATACAGTGCCTCCAGGGAGTATTCACCCCAATATTTATTTCTCTTTTTGCAACATCAAATGAAACATTATCGTTTTTTCTGCTTCTTTTGGAGTGACTCAAAAGAAATTCAGTTAAATAAACTATTTAGATGTCCTCTTAATTATTGGAAAATAATGAGAATGAAAACAATCAAAAAACTGCTTAAGTGATCAGTATTGTGCTTTTGCAGATATTATAAATTTGAGTTGTTCCAAGCATGTGCATATATAGGATACTACACAGTTGCGCAAAGATATGAAATTTATCTTTGAATGCTGAATGTATCGTGCCAACATGAGAAAATAAAATTTATATCTTCACACCACCGTATAATGTTCTTTATATTATATAGACACATCCACAAAAAAATATGCAAGTTAGTCAAAAGAATTTAAATTTTGAACCGGTTCATCATTTTGACAAAATGTGTCCAGTCAGTGGGAAAACATTGGGACTGATGTCACTGGAGTGAAGTATCGGGAAATATGTTGCTCAGATCTGCGGTGTTTTTTGGATGAAAAATACGAGTTTTTCAACACACACACACACACACACACACACACATATATATATATCACGGGCGATTGCTCTAAGACAGCGAGGGAGGCTCAGCCTCCTCTAAAAATGACGAACATCGTGTAGGATGAACTGCGCTAGGCTTATGTTATAGCCGACCTTATAACATTGCTGTTTCAGATCCAGAATCATAGAAATATATGTGCTCAACCCACTACAGTGCGAAATCATCCCGTTATAACTTTCCCCAGTTCGCCTAATGTGTGCGTGAGTTTTTCCCTCTCGACAGCACAATGCAGCCCAGCCTCAGTGGATTGGGAGCTATGTGCTTGTCAATCTCAAAATGCAAGACGATTATTGGACAAATACTGCGAAAATGCCCGCCCACGGAGTCTCACGATCTCCCAGCCTCAATGGACTTCAATGGCATTTGGGAGCTATGCGCTTTTCAATCTCAAAATGCAAGACGGTTATTGGACAAATACTGTGAAAATGCCCGCCCACGGACTCCGAGCCTCACATGGGAGGGACATGGCAGTTTCCGCGAGGAGACTGGTGATTGGTGAAAGCGGCCGGATATTTTCTTTGACAGCTCATTTCAACTATAGACAGGCAGCGGTCAGTGTTGCCAGATTGGGCAGTTTCCCGCTCAATTGGGCGGTTTTAAGTTCATTTTGGCGGGTTTTGAACATATTTTGGGCTGGATAACGTCAGCAGTATCTGGCAACATCAGTTCAGTCCCATGCGGATTCGCAAGTGCTGTGGTGTATTGTAAGAAATCAGCTTACATTTCGATTTCATTCATTACATACGGTCAGGGGCGGTCCTGGGGGCGGGCCGACCGGGCAGCCGCCCGGGGCAGCATCGCGGGGGGGCAGCACGAGCGCGGGGGCGCGAAAAAAAAAACCCGAAAAAAAAACAAGACGGGCGGGGGGTGGGTGGGTGGTGGTGGTGAACATTTTGGATGGGGAAGCCCAATACCAAAGTTGCGCAGGTGACGTCATCATAACAAGAAGCGTCAATACCTGAAGTTGGTCAGTTCTTGTAGCTCAATTGTAATTAAGGGTTTGCAGCAGTGTTACACACACACACACACAAGTGTAACATGCAGGAAAAGCCATCATGCGTCACGTTTGCTGTGGGCACAAAACCCCGTATAATTTAAATAACAAACCAAATATGGTGCCGCAATGCATAGGACACAAACTTAAGATGCCTTTCAAATGTGCAGACCACATTACATTACATTGAGCAAACACTTTTGTGTGTGCGTGTGCGCGCGAGAAAGAGGAGAGAACAGAAAAGCAGAACAATCCAAACAACTTCAAAACGGCTGTACGTTTGATTGTGTGTATGAACCGAATTAATTCCCAAGATTATTGTGGTCGTGGTGGTCAATTGGTCAAGTTGAAATGGTTCAGTCTCACCTCTCGCGTTAGGTGATCACCACTACACACTGACGGTGAGTTTGTGTTGGGGGAAGGCAGGGGGAATCATTCAGGAGGAGGTCGAATGACAAATAAACAGAGTCGTACTCGGAGATAGATCTAATGGATAGGAAAAGGTCAAAGCCATCAGGTGCCCAATTCCGGAAGAAAAGGAAAGAAGAGGTGGAGAAACGAGCAAAAGAAAAAGGTATGCTTTATGAATCAATTTCAGTGAGTGACATGAATTAGTGCCCTAATTAGCCTTATATTATTGATGCTTGCTAAGTCGGACGACCTGGCCTGGCCTGCCCCCCAACACAAAATTAATTTCAGCATAACGATTAGGCTTTGCAACAAAACGTTTAAAGTTATTGCTGTCATTGCCTTGGGTTAACGTTGGGCTCTGTATTAGCCAACAGAATGTTAACAGCTTTACATGGTCGTTTAAACATTTCTCGTCGTGTTGTACGTCGCGGACACGGCCTGTTATAAATTTGCTGTTACCAGAATGGCAATGATCAAGTCGTAATGTATTACTTAAGACTCTGTGTAATGTCATAGTAGTGTAGCCTGCCACTCTGCCTGTCACTGTGGCTCAGGCAGAGAGGAGCTTCTCGAAGCTAAAACTGATCAAGACTTACCTAAGGTCAACAATGTCACAGGAACGGTTCAGTGGCCTTGCTGTGATCAGCATAAACCACACCTTAGGGGAACAAATCTCATATGAAGACATTGTGGAAGAATTTGCATCCAGGAAGGCCAGAAAAGCCAACTTTTAGGTTGTGCTTTCACTTTTGCATCCTGAATATAATTGCCACTTAAATGTACAGTATATAGACTGTTTTCCTCTTACTTCTTTTGCACGTCTTGTTATTTATGACAAATTATAGTGGTTTGCCATTTTTGCCACTTTAAAGAGTGTTAACTTCTTCATTTGTTACTTCTTGTTATTTATGATACACAATAGTGTTTGTTATTTCTTCTTATGTGTACAGTAATATGTATAGGATTCACCTCTTCTCTGTCGTTAGTTCATTTATTTATGATACATGATTGCGTTTTACCATTTTTGCCACTTTAATGTATAGTATTTTTAGATCTTTTGTCACTTCATGTTATTCTGTAATTGTGATTGTTTAACTGGTTAGCTTCTTTTGTTATTTATATGGTGCGACTTTAATGGAGGTTTAAGTCTTCTTGTTAATAATAATGGTGAATGGTACTCTATGATAATTCATTGTGCACTCTGTTGGTAAAACTGACTAACTTGTGCAATATTTTGACCATTGGGTGGTGCTGTAGTGTAGTTGTGCTTTCTAATGCCGCTTTTCCACTACCAACGCTGCTGAGTTGGGCTGAGCCGTGCGGTGCTGAGTTGGGCTGAGTCGAGCTGAGCGGGGCTGTTGGAGTTGCATTTCGACTACAACCGCGCTGAACCGTGCTGGCTGGAAGTGGGTGGACACATTGGGTGGAGTTAGCGAAAGTGGGTGGACGTCACGTGATGTCGTTAGGCGGTGCAAACAGTGACATCAGTGATCTTTTAAGCAGTAGTCTCACGACTCGGATAGTAAACAATAAACATGGAGTCGTTAGTGTTGCTGGTCTTGGTGCTGTGGCTTGTTGTCACCGACAACGCCAACAGATACTGGCAAGAGCGTATAGATGAGGCGAGGCGCATAAGGCTTCAGAAATTCTCGTAATTCATAATTCTTCTTCTTCCGGGTTTACAGTGTTTACAGATCCCAGCGTGCTCGCGGGGCATGTGTGGGCGTGTGAGGACACTCCTCCTCACCAATCAGTGCACAGGGGAGTGTCTGCTCACACCCCTAGCCCCACTCGGCTCGGTTTGGCTCGCTTCAGCCCCACTCCAAAACCGTGCGAGTTTTGGGGGCTAAGCAGGGCTGAAGCGAGCTGAGTCGTGCTGTTCTAAGGTAGTCGAAACGCGAGCCGTGTCGGGCTGAAGTGAGCTGAAGCGAGCTGAAGTGAGCTGAAAAAGGGTAGTGGAAAAGGGCCATTAAATAGCTGTGGATGGCTGTAATGCGAAGTCATTGAGTCTTTTTGTTTATTGTTTATCTTTTATTGTTTATCTTTGTATTTTTTATTGCACTAGTCATTAAAACTGGAAATTTGTTCTTGAAAATAGCTGTTGTGAGTTTGTGTATGGGGTCGTGTGTGTTCTGGATGAAGTTAGTGTTTTCTTAGGTGGTGGGTGGGAGGTGGTTGTCGGGTTGGGCCGGGGGGGCGCCAGCAGGGGGTTTCGCCCGGGGAGTAAATCACTCTAGGATCACCACTGCATACGGTTTCTACCAGCTTTTTTAGCTTGTATATATTTTCATTGTAAATAAAGTGTAAATATAGTGTTGTCAAGTTTGCTATCTTAGTTCCAGAAATTTCATTTATTTGAGTGACTGAACTTGAGGGGGCTAGTCAGCTAGCAAGAAAGCTGCGCACGGATGCCAAGCATTGCTGATTTAATTTTGGCGAAGCCATTTGCCAGTCCTCCTTTCGAGGAAAAAATTAAAATTAAAGAGCAGGGTAGACCAACGCCTCAAATTGACTTGGTGAAAAAGGTAGGGAATAATACTCGTTCCTTTCAGCTCTCCTGGTACGAGAAAGTGAATTGGCTAACAGCAAGTGACCCACATCAACAACAGTAAATAGGCTACTTTAGTAATATGTCATGGATGGACCAAAAATATAGAATCTATTTAAAATATTTATGCTGAGTATATTATATTGGAATATATGTTTTTCTGGATATGAATTAAACACAGCTACAATTTGGAAAACATTTTTAAACAAAAACACAGCCGAGGTAAATTTTTAAACAACATGCCACAATTTTAAAATATAAAATGGTAAAATATAACACCCCCCCAACACCACCATCATGTATATTGGACAGTAGGCTAATGGGCCAAAAGAACCTGTTATTTCACAGTTTGTGACCCTGCCAACAATCAGCCAGATCAGAGGCAAGAGTATGGGCAAAATTGATGTGTTTTTTTCTTTTAAAATCTGGAAATATCGTAACCGACCAGCCTCCCCTGTTTGAAAGACTACCAGCCGCCACTGATATATATGCGTATCTCATCTCATTATCTCTAGCCGCTTTATCCTGTTCTACAGGGTCGCAGGAGCCTATCCCAGCTGACTACGGGCGAAAGGCAGGGTACACCCTGGACAAGTCACCAGGTCATCACAGGGCTGACACATAGACACAGACAACCATTCACACATTCTCACCTACGGTCAATTTAGAGTCACCAGTTAACCTAACCTGCATGTCTTTGGACTGTGGGGGAAACCGGAGCACCCGGAGGAAACCCACGCAGACACGGGGAGAACATGCAAACTCCGCACAGAAAGACCCTCGTCGGCCATGGGGCTCGAACCCAGACCTTCTTGCTGTGAGGCAACAGCGCTAACCACTACACCACCGTGCCGCACCATATACAGTATGTGTATATATGTACATATACTGTATATATGTATATATATATATATATATATATATATATATATATATATATATATATATATGTATGTATATATATATATATATATATATATATATATGTATGTGTGTGTGTGTGTGTACGTACAGTGGTGCTTGAAAGTTTGTGAACCCTATAAATTTATTCTGTATAAATATGACCTCAAACTTCATCACATTTTCACACAAGTCCTAAAAGTAGATAAAGAGAAGCCAGTTAAACAAATGAGACAAAAATATTGAACTTAATCATTTATTTATTGAGGAAAATGATCCAATATTACATATCTGTGAGTGGCAAAAGTATGTGAACCTCTAGGATTAGCAGTTAATTTGAAGGTGAAATTAGAGTCAGGTGTTTTCAATCAATGGGATGACAATCAAGTGTGAGTGAGCACCCTGTTTTATTTAAAGAACAGGGATCTATCAAAGTCTGATCTTTACAACACGTGTTTGTGGAAGTGTATCATGACACAAACAAAGGAGATTTCTGAGGACCTCAGAAAAAGTGTTGTTGATGCTCGTCAGGCTGCAAAAGGTTACAAAACCATCTCCAAAGTGTTTGGACTCCACCAATCCACAGTCAAACAGACTGTGTACAAATGGAGGAAATTCAAGACCATTGATACCCTCCCCAGGAGTGGTCGACCAACAAAGATCACTCCAAGAGCAAAGCGTGTAATAGATAGTTTTCACTGACGTCACGGCATTCTGGGGAACGCCCCCCCCCCAGCCGCCATCTTGCGGGGCAAACAAAACGGACCATCGCCACTACTGGCTACGTTATCTCGGACGAATTTATGAAGTTATATAGTCAGTTTTCTAAAATAAATATTAATGTCAGCAAAATCAAGCAAACAGAAGTATATAGATACATTAGACGACATCTCACGACAATGGTATGCAGCCAAACTGGCCTTGATTGGAGGAATTGACCCCTACGAAGTTGACAAAGATGCATTTTCAAGTGACTATGCAGGGCTGCCAAAGCCTGAAACTGACTTCATCAAACTTTAAAGGCTGTCTGACATATACAACTTTATATATTCACAGCGCGCCTTTTGGCAGATGCCGCCTGAATCGCGCAAATCCGATTTTTTTTTTCGGGGGGGGGGGCGTTGGAGTGTCTGATTATAATTTCAAAGTAAATTCTGTATTAAAATTACTAAATAAGCAAATCCGTTACAGTCCATGAAACAGGAAGTATAAGGATGAGAAAAAAAACAGTTTAAATCGAAAAGCTGTGCACATTTGCGCAGTCCTGCACACCGCTCAGGCTGCGCAAATGTGTGCAGCTTTCTGATTTAAACTGTTTTTTTCTCATCCTTATACTTCCTGTTTCATGGACCGTAATGGATTTGCTTATTTAGTAATTTTAATACAGAATTTACTTTGAAATTATAATCAGACACTCCAATGCCCCCCCTAAAAAGAAATCGGATCTGCGCGATTCAGGCGGCATCTGCCAAAAGGCGCGCTGTTTGCATCCCAAACACAAATCAAATCATACAGAATAGACCTAAAATGTTTTTCAAAAATGACCCTTGCGTGAGTGAAGTGACAAGTTTCAAATAGAAATGTGACAAACGAGCGATATTAAGTGTACATTACAATGTAAACGTACACTCAGCGGTTCCAGTTAGGCATTCTCCAGAGATTGTTCACATGATGTTTTGGTTTCTAAAAACAAACTTAAACACAATTGATTGTTTATTTAAACAACTTACCACTTATAAAATGATCGGAGCAGACTTTGCTGTGTTTGGAAGGCTGATAATCCTTGCGGTTGATTCTCGCAAGCCATAGATTTCTCCTTTGTATGCTGAGTTTGTTTGCTCGCCTTTGTGCTCCCGTACAGTGGGAATTCCATAAAAGCTCCGCTTGACCTCATCATGTGACCTATTACGACAGCCGTGAATACAACAGGTGTGCACCATTGCTAGCTTTAAATAGCCTGCTTGGGTTCTTTTGAAGACTTTGTACTCGCGCGTTACAATGTGTGCTCAGTCACCCGTACGGTAAGCTTGACCCGCAAGATGGCCGCCACTAGGGAATCCCCAACTCTGTGATGTCATGTGAAAACTATCTATAGTTGGTGAGGTTACAAAGGACCCCAGGGTAATTTCTAAGCAACTGAAGACCTCTCTCACATTGGCTAATGTTAATGTTCATGAGTCCATCAGGAGAACACTGAACAATAATGGTGTGCATGGTAGTGCTGCAAGGAGAAAGCCATTGCTCTCCAATAAGAACATTGCTGCTCATCTGCAGTTTGCTAAAGATCATGTGGACAAGCCAGAAGGCTATTGAAAAAACATTTTGTGGACGGATGAGACCAAAATAGAACTTTTTGGTTTAAATGAGAAGCATTATATTTGGAGAAAGGAAAACCACTGCATTCCAGCATAAGAGCCTTATCCCATCTGTGAAACATGGTGATAGAAGTATCATTGTTTGGGCCTGTTTTGCTGCATCTGGGCCAGGATGGCTTGCCATCACTGATGGAGCAATGAATTCTGAATTATACCAGCGAATTCTAAAGGAAAATGTCAGGACATCTGTCCATGAACTGAATCTCAAGAGAAGGTGGGTCATGCAGCAAGACAACGACCATAAGCACACAAGTCGTTCTCCCAAAGAATGGTTAAAGAAGAATAAAGTTAATGTTTTTGGAATGGCCAAGTCAAAGTCCTGACCTTAATCCAATCAAAATGTTGTGGAAGGACCTGAAGCGAGCAGTTCATGTGAGGAAACCCACCAACATCCCAGAGTTGAAGCTGTTCTGTACAGAGGAATGGGTTAAAATTTCTCCAAGCCAGTGTGCAGGACTGATCAACGGTTACCGGAAATATTTAGTTGCAGTTATTGCTGCACAAGGGGGTCACACCAGATACTGAAAACAATGGTTCACATACTTTTGCCACTCACAGTTATGTACTATTGGGTCATTTCCCAAAATAAATAAATGATCAAGTATGTCTCATTTGTTTAACTGGGTTCTCTATCTACTTTTAGGACTTGTGTGAAAATCTGATGATGTTTTAGGTCATGTTTATGCAGAAATATAGAAAATTCTAAAGGGTTCACAAACTTTCAAGCACCACTGTATCTATGTGTGTTTTAGGGGTAGTGGAGGTGTGGTGAGATAAGGATCCACAAGCAGAACACAGACATAAATCCAATAAATAAGGTGATTTAATCCAGGGAAAAGGGCGTGGCAAAAAGGTAAACAAACTGGACAAAAACAAAATAGTCCAGGTAAAAAGAGACAAAAAACTTGACAAAACATGACAGGCAAGGACAAAAATGCTAGAGCAAAAAACCATAAACAAGAAAAAACCTTTAGTGCAAAAAAACATGAACTAGAAAAATAGCTTGAGCAAAAAACCATGAAACGCAATAGAGGCACAGAAATGGCTAGAATAGCAAAATGAGACATTCTGGCAAAGTCAGAGTCTGAGAATGGTGTATTTATAGGCAGTGGTGAAAACCAGGAAGTGAATACAGGTGAGATGGAATTCCCTTCCCGGATCCTGATCGGCACTGGCATGAGAGATCTGTAATCTCCGGAGTGGATGTCCGGGATGGAGCATGAGAGTACCCCCCTCCCCCCTTCAATGAGCGCCTCCAGGCACTTTAGGAAGAGTGTCAGGGTGTTGCCAGTGGAAGTCAGAGATGAGGGTTGGGTCCAAGATGAGCCTGGCGGGGACCCAACTTCTCTCCTCGGGACCGTAACCTTCCCAGTCCACCAGGTACTGGAGTCCTTTGCCTTGCCACTGCACCTTCAGCAGCTTCTTGACCATGTAGTCTTCACTGCCATCAATGAGCCTGGGAGAAGGAAGGGGTTTGGAGGGTGGGAACAAAGGACTAGAGACCAGAGGTTTAAGCTGCGACACGTGGAAAGTGGGGTGAATACGTCACATGGTAAGTGGTAATGCCAGTCTGACGGAACATGGATTAATTACCTTGCTGATGAGGAAGGGTCCTAGGTATCTGGGGGCCAGCTTATGGGAGATGGTTCTGAGTGGCAGATGGCGCATGGAGAGCATGACTCGCTGCCCCACCCGGTGGGTGGGTGCCTTAGAGTGGCATTTGTCGGCCTGCCTTTTGGATGCTAGGGTGGACTGAATGAGTCTTCTCCAGGCCAATGCCCACGTTCTCCTGCAGCAGCGTATGAAGGTCTGGGCTGAGGGTATGGCGACCTCCTTCTCTTGGTTGGGGAAGAGTGGTGGTTGGTAACCTAGGGAGCACTGGAAGGGTGAAAGACCTGTGGCAGATGAAGGGAGAGTGTTGTGAGCATACTCAACCCAAGGTAAGTACTTACTCCAAGAACCGGCATCCCTGGACGCCATGCACCTGAGTGCCACCTCCAAATCTTGGTTCACCCGTTCCGCCTGGCCATTGGTTTGAGGGTGGAACCCTAAGGAGAGACTACAGGAGGCTCCAATGAGTTTGCAGAAGGCCATCCAGAACTGCGTGGTGAACTGAGGACCCCAGTCAGAGATGATGTCAGTGGGGTGCCCGTGTAGGCGGAAAATGTGAAGGATGAGTAATTCGGCAGTTTCTTTAGCTGTGGGAAGCTTGGGCAGAGGGATGAAATGGACTGTTTTGGAGAAACGGTCAATAACTGTGGATGCATGTGTTGCCACCTGAGTTGGAGAGTCCTGTGACAAAGTCCAGGGCAATGTGAGACCAGGGTCGATGAGGAATTGGGTCTTAGCAAGCCGGCAGGGGGTCGATTGGCTGTCTTGTTCCAGGCACATGTGTTGCAGGCTGTCACAAACTTCTGGACATCTTCCTTGATGGATGGCCACCAGAAGCGCTGTTGGACAAGTGCCAGGGTTCGAGCAGCTCCCGGGTGACAAGCCAACTTGGAGCCATGACCCCACTGCAGCACCTGGGTTCACACAGAACAGGGAACAAACAGATGGTTAAGTGGTATGTTGCTTGAGTTACCTTCTCCGGGGTCCTGCTCCAGGGCCTTCTGCACTAACATCTCCACCTCAAGTAGGGCGGCCCCCACAAGACAGTGTGGAGAGAGGATGGTTTCAGGCATACTAGACTCCTCCTGGTGGGCAGAGAATATCCTGGACAGGGCATCGGGTTTGCCGTTCTTGGAGCCTGGGCGGTAGGAGAGCGTGAATCGGAAACGGGAGAAGAGAGACCATTGGGCTTGCCGTGAATTAAGGCATTTGGTGGACTTGAGGCATTCTAGATTTGTGTGGTCGGTCCAGACAAGGAAGGAGAGATCCGACCCCCAAGCCAGTGTCTCCACTCCTCCAAGGTTAGCTTGATGGCCAACAACTCTCTGTCGCCGATGTCCTAATTACGTTCAGCAGGGAACAGCTGGCAAGAGAAGGAGCAGGGGTGGACCTTGTTATCGCTGGCCCTCTGGAAGAGAATAACTCGGACCCCGGACTTGGAAGCGTCAACCTCCACGATGAACTGTTTGGTCAGATCGGGTATGGTGAAAATGGGTGCTGTGATGAACTTGCACTTGAGCATGGAGAAGGCTTTCTCTGCTTCCTCCCCCCACTTGAATGAGGTCTTAATTGAGGTCAAGGCAGTGAGAGATCCGGCCACTGTGCTGAAGTTGCGGATGAAGGGCCTGTAGAAATTGGTGAATCCCAGGAAACGCTGGAGCTCTTGTCGCGAGGATGGGGTGGGCCAGTCAGCAACTGCCTCAAGCTTGAGGGGGTCTATCTGGATCCTAGCCAGGGAGATGATGAACCCCAGAAACGAGACAGAGCTCTGGTGGAATTCGCTCTTTTTCGCCTTAACAAACAGCTTGTTTTCTAGCAGGCGCTGGAGGACCTGCTGGACGTGGCTCCAATGTTCCTCCAGGGAGCAAGAGAAGATCAGGATGTCATCCAGGTACACAAAAATGAAGATGTTAAAGTCCGTTAGGATGTCGTTGACGAGTGCCTGGAAGACTGCGAGCGCGTTGGTCAGGCCGAAAGGGACCAAGAGGTACTCATAGTGACCAGTGGTGGTGTTAAAGGCCGTCTTCCACTCGTCCCCCTCCCTGATCCTGATGAGATGGCAGGCATTGCGTAAGTCCAACTTGGTGAATATCTTGGCTGCCTGGAGTAGTTCAAAGGCCGTAGTTATGAGCAGTAGGAGGTAGCGGTTCTTGACCATGATGGCACTGAGGCCTCGATAGTCAATGCAGGGGCTGAGGGACTTGTCCTTTTCCGCAAAGAAGAATCCCGCCCCTGCTGGGGAGGAGGAAGGGTGGATGATCCCAGCTGCCAGAGACTCGGAGATGTACTTCTCCATGGCTTGCCTTTCAATGGGAGAAAGAGAGTAGAGTTGCCCTTTGGGCGGTGCCATCCTGGGCAGGTCGATTCCACAGTCATAGGGTCTGTGAGGAGGGAGGGACACTGCTTGGGCCTTGCTGAAAACAAGTCTTAAGTCCAGGTATTCCAGAGGCACATGAGAGAGGTCGGGAAACTCGCTGGCTGAAGGCTGCAGTGGTTTGGCAGGAGACAGAGCGGAGTTCAGGCAGGAAGCTAGGCAGGAATGGCTCCAGCATAGGATGGTATTATCGGCCCAGTTTAGGTGGGGGTTGTGCTGTGTTAACCAGGGTAATCGTAGGATGATGGGTACGTGGGGGTTGTTCATGACGTGGAGTTGGATGGTTTCAGAGTGGTTGCTGGAAATCCTCAGGGTGAGCGGGGTGGTAAGGTGGGTGATGGTGTTCAAGCAGGTGCCATTGAGTGTCAGGACTGTGAGAGGGACGTCGAGGGCGAGTAGTGGAATTCCCAGACACTTGGTGGTGGCGGAGCAGTTCAGGTTCCTGTCTGCCCCTGAGTCAACGAGGGCCTGGAGATGGTGATGCTGGTTGTCGTGGATGACAATGATAGAGAGTAATGGTCGATCAGCAGGGGACTGGTTCCAAGTGTTGCCCACCATGGCCCCTCGATTCACTGGTGGTCTCGTTCCCTTTAGCGGGCAGGCTCGGCAGATGTGTCCTTGCTGACCGCAGTAGAAACAGGCCCCTGTGCTCCACCGGTGCTGTTGTTCCTCCGCTGACACCCTTACCTGGTCTACTTGCATGGGTTCGACGAACGAGGCAAGAGGTGGAGAGGAGGTAAAGCTGGGGCAGGTCTTCTCTCTCCTCCGTTGCTGGAACCGGTGTCGATACGGTTGGTGAGGTCCATGAGACTGGAAAGGTCCGATGGCAGTTCCCGCGATACCAGTTCATCCTTAATGGCGTCAGACAAGCCATGCAGGAACGTGTCGACCTGGGCGCTCTTGTTCCAACCGCACTATGCCGCCAATGTCCGGAACTCGATGGCGTAGTCCGAGGTAGACCGGGACCCCTGCCACAGCTCCATGAGCTCTCTAGCCGCCTCCCGGCCGGACAGAAAATAGTCGAAAGTTCACCTCATCTCCTCGGAGAAATCCTTGAAACAGGAACAAAAGGGTGCATCAGCATCCCAGACCGCTGTTCCCCACTCTCTGGCATTGCCGGTGAGGAGCATGATTATATATGCTACCTGGGAGTGTTCTGTTGGGAAGGCCAGAGGTTGCAGTTCTAGGATCAAAGAGCATTGAGATAAGAATGATCTGCAAGTACCTGGTTCTCCATCGTAGGGCTGAGGTGCTGGAAGTCTGGGTTTGCGGAGAAAAGCAGTGGCAGGGGCTGAAGTAGGAGACGGCTGGGCAGGGGTAGGCATGGCTTAATAGCACTGCATCTGTGTGGTGAGGAGGTTGAGTGAGTTGGACAGGGTGGCAAGGTTCTGGGTGATCTACTGGAGGTCTTGTTGATGGGTCCCAAGGAGAGTCCCTTGCTGCTGGATGGCCGTTCTCAGACGGGTGAGTTCCGCTGGATCCATGTTAGCCAGAACGTACTGTTAGGGGTGGTGGAAGTGTGGTGAGATAAGGATCCACAAGCAGAACACAGACAGTAATCCAATAAATAAGGTGATTTAATCCAGGGAAAAGGGCATGGCAAAAAGGTAAACAAATGGGACAAAAACAGATGGCAAAAATAGTCCAAGTAAAAAGAGACAAAAAACTTGACAAAAGCATGAGACAAGCAAGGACAAAAACGCTACAGCAAAAAACCATAAACAAGAAAAAACCTTTAGTGCAAAAAACCATGAACTAGAAAAATAGCTTGAGCAAAAAACCATGAACCGCAATAGAGGCACAGAAATGGCTAAAAGCCGGGAGCAAGCCGGAGCGCGCTGCTTAATTTGAGGGGGAGCAAGCCGGAGCGTGCTCCGGCAGCTATTTACACTGGATCCGGTGTAAATAGCTGCCGGATCATAATTACAGTAAACTAGTAAATACAGTAAAGGAAAAACTTGAGACTGAAAGGTTTTAACAGTCATCCAAATGACTGAACGTAAACATTGCTACAATAACATACCAGCTATGATGATGTTGACATTAGCTAGTGCTAACAGCTAGCTGCTAGTGCACTGCTACATAACAGACACCGACCCTAATAATACAGTTCTTGGTCATTGCCTGGTAACAGCAAATTTATAACGGGCCATGTCTCAACAGACTAAGAAGTTATTTCAATGACATTTAATAACATTTTGTTTATCCTGAGGACCGAAAGTAAATGAAAATGTGAACAAACCTTAGCTGTAATAAGATGGCGACCACCGGCTCCAGGGACGACCCGCTGATGTAGGCATGTTACCCAGCCTGACACAAAATATTTGTAGGTATCCAAACTCTTATACGCTTTCAGATCAATACCTGTGTATGGCGATGGGTTTTTAACGACATAGGTATACAGATCACGTGGGCCGAAGTCAGGTAAAGACGAGGGCTTCGTGTACTTCCGTACGTCAGTGAACAATCCTGGTGGAAGCAAGTAAACGTCGTTCTCTAAGCCTGCTAACCTCAATTTTTGCAAATACCTCTCCCTCTGCTCACCCTGTAAATGCCCTACGTCGCTGGATAGTGAAGGTGTTTTCTGCATCTCGCTCCTTTTTCTTTTATGTTTTTCGTTTGTCGCCTTCCTCGCATTCAAACTGATTCGAGCCGTGACGTCCAAAATGGCAGCCTCACATGACTTGGTCACGTGGGTGAAAAACCTCAATTAACATTCCTCAGAGCTTTGCGTATAAAATTGATTGGGGCTTATAGTCGACAAGATGAGTGTAATTTGGGAAAAACTGTGAATGTCCAAGAGATAAGAGATGGTCCACGTTCAGAGGCTGTCATTTGTGTAGATCAACTTTACTTCTTGTTTCTAGTTATATTTCACACACACACACACACACACACACACACACACACACACACACACACACACAAAAAAAAAAAACGTTAATGTAATGGATTTATAGCCTTTTGTCAGGAAAAAAAATGTGTCATGGATATATCACATTTTAGAAAAAAATAATAATCAGTTTTTTAAAATAAGATTAAAAAATCCAAATATAGATTTGCATTTTTAGTGTTATTACAACATCATGTTATATTAACATTTCAAAAGGAAAATAGTGGTTTTCATGCTCCCAATTTTTTTGGTCAAGAAAATGCTTTTTTTTCTCCTCAAGTTTATCACAGTGGATTTATCACGTTTTGGAATCAAACTCTTCATACCGTATATTATGTATATAACTGACAGACAGGGTCAACACTCCAGTGAAAGTGGTAGACAGAATCTCATCCCAGGCCTCCATGCAGGGCTGCTGCTTTAATCAGCTAAATGAACTGAGTTAAATGAGTATGACTGAATCTCATACATTTTAACCAACTCTCCTTTCAATTTCAGCTTTCATTTCACCCTCATTCCCTCCATCAGTTATGTTTGGGTCATATGCTGTCTGCCTCCATCAGTGGGTAGAACACACACACACACACACACACACACACACACACACACACACACACACACACACACACACACACGTCTGGGGTACTCAGTGTCATTAATGGAGGATGGTGCTCTCAGAGAGATGGCCGTTACCAGGTGAAAGGAGGATCATTCAGAAGCAAATGCTACTGCCAGGCAGAATTAAAATCACCCACCCTATCTATACCTGACCTCTTTGCCTCTCCACTCCTTCATTTGATCCTGCTATCCATATTGGTGAACAATTTTGCACAACACTACTTGCGGACTAGAAGGAATTGCATGATCTAAACAATATGAGAACTAGTAAATACTTACAATTCATGTTTATTGATGGTGGACTGCAAATGCCAGTCACTGGCAATAACCACATTATTGTGTAACTGGCTCAAATTACTTTTAGCAATTCGACAGTGGAAGCTAAGAAAATGCAGTTCATCTTCCTGTTAGCTCTAAGTCTTACCTTTTCTTGCCACTTATTTTCTACCTCTTGATAAATTTATCTCATCCATGCCACAGACTCAGTCTTTATGTCTGTACCTATTCATCCTTCTCTCGATCTCTTTCTATTCCCTTCTCTTTTCCTTTGTAATTGTGGATGTCAGGGCAAAGTAGAGAATTAATCTTAATTCAGGTGAAACTCAATTCCAGTAGCAGGCTCAAACAATGATTAGGAGAGAACCATGCTGTAATCTGTGTAATCTGAGACATGACGAGCCTGACTGACTTCATGCTGGGAGCGTCACCATGGCTACACTGCACCAGTCAGCTCCTCTAAACATAGAAAGGTCATTCTACTCACCACAGTAAAATAAATTTGTCTCACAGCCATTTTCTAGGTCTTTTTTCAGTTTCAAACTAAAGGCCTCAAAACATAATTATTTGGACCACTAACATATTTAATGATACTTAAAGAAATTTCAAAAGAAAAAATACATTCTAATGAAGCTTCCTTCTTATGTTCTATCAGACTTTCTTCTTCTGGCTGTTCCCATTAGGGGTTGCCACAGCAGATAATGTCCTTCCATCTCCTCCTGTCCTCTGTGTCTTTTTCTGTAGCACCAACCCTCCTCATGTTCTCCTTCAACAGATCCATAAATGTTAACTTTGGCCTTAATCTTTTCCTTCTACCTGGCAACTCCATCTCCAGCATTCTTTTCCCAATATACCCTGGATTGCTCCTCTGTATGCGTCCAAACTATCTCAATCTTGCCTCTCTGTCTCTAAGCCATCCTACATGTGCTGCCCCTCTAATATTCTCATTTCTAATCCTGTCCAACTTTGTCACTTCCAGTGAAAATCTCAGCATCTTCAACTCCGCGACCTAAAGTTCAGCCTCCTGTCTTTTTGTCAGTGCCACCATCTCCAAACCATACAACATAGCTGGTCTTGTACATGTTCCCTTTCACTCTTGCTGGCAACCTTCTGTCACAAATCACTCCTGACACCCTCCTCCATCCAGTCCAACCTGCTTGCACTTTTTTCTTTACTTCTCATCTCCAGTCTCCATTACTTTGTACAGTTGACCCCAAATATTTGAACTCATCTGCTTTGACCACCTCTATTCCTTGTAGCTGTACCGGTACCATTCCACTGTCCTCATCCTCATTCATGGACATGTACTCTGTCTTGTTCCTACTGACTTTCATTCCCCTTCTATCTAGTGCATACCTCCATGTCTCTACGTTTTTTTCACTTGCTCCTTGTTCTCACTACAGATCACAATATTATCTGTAAACATCATTGTCCATGGGGCCTCTTGCCTGGGTTAATCTGTCAACCTGTCCATTACCACTGCAAACAAGAAAGGGCTGAGGGCCAAGCCCTGGTGCAATCCAACATCCACATTAAATGCTTCCATCATTCCCACTGCATATCTCACTGCTGTCACACTGTCCTCATACATATCCTGCACCAATCTCATATTGGGTCAGAGAGGACTGAAATTTCATCTGTGCTGTATGTCGAGCATGTATAGCATATTTGACAGTAAAGCTGACTTGACTTGATACTTCTCGGCCACTCCTAATTTCCTCATGCGGTACCACAACTCTTCTCTCGGCACCCTGTCATATGCCTTCTCTAAATCCACAAACACACAATGCAGCTCCTTCTGGCCTTCTCTATACTTTTCCATCAACATTCTCAAAGCAAATATTGCATATCTGTAGTACTCTTTCCTGGCATGAAACCATACTGCTGCTCACATATCTCTGCCTCTCCTCTTAGCCTAGCTTCCACTACTCTTTCCCATAACTTCATGCTGTGGCTAGTGAACATTGTCATTGTTCTTGAATATTGGTACCAGTATACTTCTTCTCCACTCCTCAGGCATCCTCTCACTTTCCAAGATCTTGTTAAATAAGCTCATCAAAAAGTCAATTGCCATCTCGCTGAAGCATCTCCATGCCTCCCCTTGTACATCATCTGGATCGACTGCTTTACCATTTTTCATTCTCTTCATAGCTCTCCTTACTTCCTCCTTGCTAATCTGCTGTACTTCTTGATTCACTATCTCCACCTCAGCCAACCTTCTCTCTCTTTCATTTTCTTCATTCATCAGCTTCTCAAAGTACTCCATCCACCTTCTCATCACATACTCTTGTCAGCACATTTCCATCTGCATCCTTTGTCAGCCTAACATGCTGCACATCCTTCCCAGCTTGATCTTGTTGTCTTGCTAATCAGTACAGATCCTTTTTTCCCCACCCTTAGTGTCTAACCTTTCATATAGTTCATCATACGCCTTTTCCTTCACCTTTGCCACTGCTCTCTTTGTTTTCCCTTGCATCTCCTTATATTTTTGTCTGCTCTCTTGACCTCTCTTTTTATCTCAGTTTTGCTTTGCCAACTTCTTCCTCCTTATACTCTCCTGGACTTCCTCATTCCACCACCAAGTCTCTTTGTCTTCCTTTCTTTGTCCTGATGTCACTCCCAGCACCTTCCTAGCTGTCTCCCTCATTACTTCTACCATAGTTGTCCAATCATCTAATGGGCCTTTTCCACTACCCTTTTTCAGCTCACTTCAGCTCACTTCAGCCTACTTCAGCCCAACACGGCTTGCGTTTCGACTACCTCAGAGCAGCACGACTGAGCTCACTTCAGCCTTACTCAGCACCCAAAACTCGCACGGTTTTGGAGTGGAGCTGAAGTGAGCTCAACCGAGCCGAGTGGGGCTAGGGGTGTGAGGAGACACTCCCCTGTGCACTGATTGGTGAGGAGGAGTGTCCTCACATGCCCACACACGCCCCGCGAGCATGCTGGGATCTGCAAACACCGTAAACCCGGAAGAAGAAGAATTACGACAAAGAAGAAGAAGAAGAAGATCAGAAAACTAGAAGATGGAAGACCAACCCAAGCGAGGAAAGGCCAGCCAGTTTATTGTTTACTATCCGGGTCGTGAGACTACCACTTAAAAGGTCACTGATGTCACCGTTTGTGCCGCCTAACGACATCACGTGACGTCCACCCACTTTCGCTAACTCCACCCAATGTGTCCACCCACTTCCAGCCAGCACGGTTCAGTGCGGTTGTAGTCGAAATACAACCCCAACAGCCCCACTCAGCTCAACTCAGCCCAACTCAGCACCGCACGGCTCAGCCCAACTCAGCTGCATTGGTAGTGGAAAAGCCCCATAATACCTCTTCACCCAATGTCTGTCTCACCATATCCATAAATTCTGACTTACAATCTTCCTCCTTCAACTTCCACCATCTGACTTTTGGTTTAGCTTTCTCTTTCTTCATCTTTTTTTTACCTCTAAGGTCATCCTCCCAACCACCATCCAATGGTGTTGTAGGTGCAATTGGTAATTAAGTGATCAATCTCATTAAATCAGTCTCATTAAATCATTAAATTGAATCAGTCTCATTGAATCATACCATTGAATCATTCTCATTGAATCATACCATTGAATCATTCTCATTGAATCAGTCTCATTGAATCGTTTTCATTGAATCAGTCTCATTGAATCATACCATTAATTTTGATGCTTAATAATAAATTACCAAACAGCTAAATTATAGTGTATTCCAAATTATTATGATCACTTACCGTATTACATAACTCATATGCACCTTGGAATTCTTTTGAGATTTGGGTGAATTCAAAAGTATTGGAACAACAAATAAAACACTGTTTCAATAATAATTGAATTTATTATAACAAGGATAAAAATGAATAATAACAGTTGAAATCTTCAGCAAACAGTGAGGTGTGTGTGTGTGTGTGTGTGTGTGTGTGTGTGTGTGTGTGTGTGGTGAAGACAAAAGATTAGCTTTGTGTGCTAATTAAGATGTGTTTGTGTGTGTGAGGCCTGGTGACCACGTGTTTCTAAGTAACACAAGAGAGTTAGCTTTGGTTGCTAAGACAAAGGAATGCTAGCTAGGTTGTGTTTGTGCGTGGGGGAGTTGACCACCTGTTTCTAAGTAAAACAAAGAATTAGCACGTATTGCTAATGAGACAAAAGAATTAGCCGTATGTGGCCCAAGGATCCTACCTCGTGGAGTTAAGACAAAAGGTGTGTATGTGAATGTGGAGGAGGGCCACCACGTGTTCCCTTGAGACAATACACTTAGCCCTGGATGCTAATGGGTCAAAAGAATTAGCCATAGGCTAATTTCACTAGCTTATAACAGTACTAAATCCACTGAAATCTTGATGCGGTCAAGATACGTGTAATAATGAAATTAAAGTGTTAGCCAGGAATAGAGAGAAGCATGCAAAGCCTATCTATTAAACAATTGAGAGATTAAAACAAAATAGAACAATCAATTCAACACCGAGTGTCTACAGTGTACACAATTAAACCGTTCCTGAGTTTAAATTCACACTGCTTCGTAAAAGCAAATTCCTAAGACTAGCTTTTATGCCCAAATGCCAATCTTACTTCAGCATCTCGCCTCTACGCGAGATTATGAGAAGATGTTCCGAGACTTTTGGAGTTTCACCGTTGTAGAGACCTCCGTGAAGCACAGAGAATTTCTTGGTCTGACGCGTGGTCGCTTGTGATGAAAAGAAAGTCTCTGATCAGACAATGTGCACAGAGAATTAATTAGAAGGATCCGGTCGCTTCTAACCTTAAATTAACTGCTTGGGCTGCAGTCATACATACTTATAATGAATAAACCGGTTGTAACTTGACTGAGTTAAAAATTGCACGATTCTAGAATCAACCGTGGCCAAAGGTGAAAGAAAAGTGTGAAACTCTGATTCTTGAGGAAAAGAAAAGAAAAGACGCCTTTATCTGGTTTGCTGGTGCAGGGTATCTCTTTGTGTCCAGATGGCTTGAAGTCCAGATGAGAGAGAGAGAGAGACGGAAGCGTTGTTCCTTTTCTTATGCCTTCCTGGAGGAACTGTGGGTGGTAGAAATGGGCAACTGGACTTGCTTGAAAATTCTTGAAAACGTTTCACCTCTCATCCAAAAGGCTTCCTCAGTTCTGTCTGACTAATAGGGAGTATCAGATATTTATCTTCTCCTGGATCAGAATCAGAATTCTGATGACCAGCTCATCTAAGGTGTCATTGAGGCATTATGTTGGTGTGGGTCACTGGAGGCTGGGTGTGAACGGCGAGTCATTAGGGTGATCAAAGGATTGCCCGTTAGGGTGATCAATGGCAATCTGACTCTCTCTGTCCTCCTGTGAGTCACCGAAAACAGCTGGGTCCTGGCATACACCCAGCCGTCTGGGAAGAGTGTCCAAGACCGCCTTGTAGATGTTTGACAAATGATGTCTTAGACCCCCACCTCTGTTCAGTGATGGCCATTCCAGGTTGACAAAAATGGCTTCTTTAACTCCTCGCTCATACCAACGATCCTCTCTGGCTAAAATGCGTACGTTACAATCCTGAAATGAGTGTCCTTTGTTGTTAAGATGAATGTAGACAGCCGAGTCCTGGCCTGAGGAGCTGGCTCTCCTGTGTTGGGCCAAGTGCCTGTATAGCGGTTGTTTCGTCTCCCCAATATACGAGTCCGTTTAATCATCACTGCACTGAATTGCATACACTACGTTGTCCTGTTTGTGTCTGGGTATTTTGTCCTTAGGGTGGACCAGTTTCTGCTTCAGGGTGTTACTGGGTCTGAAATGTACCAGAATGTTGTGTTTGTAGAAGATCCTCCTGAGTTTCTCAGATAGACCAGAAATGTAGGGAATGACAATGTTCTTGCGTTTGTTCCTGTTATCATCCTTGTCAGTTATGTTCCTTTTTCTGCTCTTTAGGAAAGCCCAGTTGGGATAACCGCAATTCTGAAGTGCTTTCTTGATATGATTCTGCTCCTTCTCTTTTCCCTCTAATGTTGTAGGAATGTTCTGAGCCCTGTGTTGCAAGGTCCTAATGACCCCCAATTTATGTTCCAGTGGGTGGTGAGAGTCGAAAAGTAGGTACTGGTCTGTGTGTGTGGGTTTCCGGTAGACCTCGATACTAAGGCTTCTGTCTTGTCTAATGTGTACATCACAATCCAAGAAGGCTAGATTATTTCCACTGACATCCTCCCGAGCAAAGTTGATGTTGCTATCCACTGCATTGATGTGTTTCGAGAAAGCTTCCACCTCATGGATTTTGATTTTAACCCAGGTATCATCCACGTATCTAAACCAATGGCTGGGAGCAACTCCTGCAAAAGTGGTCAAAGCTATATGTTCCACTTCCTCCATGTATAAATTGGCCACAATAGGGGACACTGGTGATTCCATGGCACATCCATGCTTCTGTCTGTAGAAACTTTCATTAAACTGGAAATAAGTGGTAGTCAGGCAGAGGTCAAGCAGGGTGCAAATCTGATCCGTGGTGAGTTTCGTTCTATCCAGTAAGGAGTGTAATGGAAATTTCTAATAAACACTTCAGAACGCTAACAGTTGTCTTTTCAGTCATTTATTTTAGTAGATCATATAAAGATATATAAAAGAGGAAAGGAAAGGGAAGAGAAGAATAGAATAGAAGAAGACACCACTTCTGATGATGCCGAGAGTACGCGCACTCTGAGTTGTGTTTTAGTGGCTGTTATCTATTATACTCTGAAAGCATTCGCTCACTGCTTGCATCTTCACGTGATTGGCTCAAGATTTTCTATGAAGCTTTGTTAAAGCGTGCACCTGGCGTGCTCTGGTATGTGCAGGCAGATGCGAGTTAGGGAGAGCTCAAGCTCCCTGCTTATCACCACCGAGGTCAGGAAAGGTGGTTACATCATGAGAAGATGCGTAGTTAGGACGAACTCAAGCACCCTGCTCATTACCACCAAGGCCACAGAAAAGCGATTACAGCATGTGGAAAAACATCTCTTCTCAGTAACTAAGCCACTTTAGTTCAACATACAGAAACACAGAGAATAATAATGTTCATTCATTAAAATTCCCTCACATTCCCCACTTTTTATCCTATAGGATAAATTGCTAAAAGGAAAGAAAAGAACTGTACACAGTTTCAGTGATAAGAGTTCTCAGAGAGATTCGACTTAACACGTCATTGAGTGTACAGGGATAATGCTAAGGCTGTTCTTATAAGACATAGACATCTTAAATGAATGCTAGCAAGCCATATACATAGATCAGGAATAATAGAACAGGAAACAATCATAATGAAAGTGTTTTAAGTTAGGGCTAATTTCATGTCAACTGTGCTGATGTCATCGAACGGTGGGTTGTAGTCTTCATCTGAGTATGGAGGCAAGTCATCTGAGTCTATTTTCACCATCTGGTAACCGATATTTGTCAGCTGCCTACTGTTCCATGCAGTGATGCCTTTCTTCCTCACTAGCTTTAGTCAGCGTCTGGGTCACTTAGGCCTTCTTTTCCTCCTGCTCAGCCGGTTCAGGAACCCTCCTGCAGTGGCTAGCGTGGATCCACGTCACTCTGCCTGTGACCTTCACTGCCGTTGGGGTCGTGAGCAGGACCTGGAATGGGCTATTCCACCGTGGCTTGTTCAACTTGGTTCGTTGGAAGTCCTTCATGGTTTCATCTGAATCTAGTTTGAGGTCTGCAACTTTAGAAGCAAAATCTTGGGAATTTTTGACATGATATGGTGTATTCCCAACTAGAGGAGCCAAGATGGTGGCTAGGTGTTTAGCAATGTTATATGTGACCGAGTTTATACTGCTGATAATAGGTCTGAGAGGAGCTCCTTCTTTATGAATCTTGGGGAGTCCATATATGAGAGGCACGGCTTCCCCAGGGTACAATCTGTAGTAAAGAGATCGGTTGATAGCTTGGTCCTTTTCTAGTTGTTGCAAACAGCTAACAACTTTCCTTTTGTAACCACTTGTGGGGTCCCTCCTCAATGTTTCATAAGTGGTTGTATCACTGAGGAGACTGGTCATCCTGGAGTGGTAGTCCGCTGTGTTTAGCACCACTGTGCATCTCCCTTTGTCAGCAGGAAGGATGGTGATGTTCCAGTCTCTTTGAAGCACTGTAAGAGCCCTCCTTTCTTGGCTGGTGAGGTTGGAGGGGGGTGCTTTTGCACTGGATAAAGCAGCTGATATCTTCAGTCTAAGTTGTTCTGACTCCGTGTTGGTCAGGTTGTTCCTGATGGCTGTCTCTGTGGCTGTGATGAGTTCTACTACCAGTATCTGCTCAGGTGAAACTGCAAAGTTAAGACCCTTGGATAAGACCTCTCTCTCTGGTTGGGTGAGTACCCTGTCGGATAAGTTCTTCACCCATTTCTCTTCTATGTCCGGTTGTGTAGCCTGGTCAGATTTATTCCTCCAAGTCAGCCCTTCTGTCTTGCTGGAGGAGGTGGTTTTAGACAGCAATTTTTGAAATTTGCGCATCTGTCATTCCTTACCTTTGGTGTGTTGTGAAAGCTGTGCCTTCTCAGTGAGATCAGAGACTCGTTCCAAAACTTCACTGGGAAGAAGGGCTGTCAACTCCTCAAACCTCAGTTTAGTCTTGTTCTGGAGAGCATCGATGGTGAAATGTATTTGTCTCACTCTCTCATTGAGAAGCCGCTTCTGGGCTTTCTGCAGGATTATCTCAGCTCTGTGTCCTTTAACCGTTGAAAATAGGCATAGGCTGGTGGGGATAATGTTGGATTGTCGGCATCTCAGGTTAAAACGCAGATGGTTTCTGTAGTCTGCCAGTTTTCTGGAACACTTCTCATACTCCCGCACTAGTCGAAGGGTTCTCATGCCAAAATGCATGGAAACATGTCTGTGAAGATTCTCAATCATCCAGGTCATAGTAAACTGTGGGTGGTAGAAATGGGCAACTGGACTTGCTTGAAAATTCTTGAAAACATTTCACCTCTCGTCCAAAAGGCTTCCTCAGTTCTGTCTGACTAATAGGGAGTATCAGATATTTATCTTCTCCTGGATCAGAATCAGAATTCTGATGATCAGCTCATCTAAGGTGTCATTGAGGCATCATGTTGGTGTGGGTCACTGGAGGCTGGGTGTGAACGGCGAGTCATTAGGGTGATCAAAGGATTGCCCGTTAGGGTGATCAATGGCAATCTGACTCTCTCTGTCCTCCTGTGAGTCACCGAAAACAGCTGGGTCCTGGCGTACACCCAGCCGTCTGGGAAGAGTGTCCAAGACCGCCTTGTAGATGTTTGACAAATGATGTCTTAGACCCCAACCTCTGTGCAGTGATGGCCATTCCAGGTTGACAAAAATGGCTTCTTTAACTCCTCACTCATACCAACGATCCTCTCTGGCTAAAATGCGTACGTTACAATCCTGAAATGAGTGTCCTTTGTTGTTAAGATGAATGTAGACAGCCAAATCCTGGTATGAGGAGCTGGCTCTCCTGTGTTGGGCCAAGCGCCTGTATAGCGGTTGTTTCGTCTCCCCAATACACGAGTCCGTTTAATCATCACTGCACTGAATTGCATACACTACGTTGTCCTGTTTGTGTCTGGGTATTCTGTCCTTAGGGTGGACCAGTTTCTGCTTCAGGGTGTTACTGGGTCTGAAATGTACCAGAATGTTGTGTTTGTAGAAGATCCTCCTGAGTTTCTCGGATAGACCAGAAATGTAGGGAATGACAATGTTCTTGCATTTGTTCCTGTTATCATCCTTGTCAGTTATGTTCCTTTTTTTGCTCTTTAGGAAAGCCCAGTTGGGATAACCACAATTCTGAAGTGCTTTCTTGATATGATTCTGCTCCTTCTCTTTTCCCTCTAATGTTGTAGGAATGTTCTGAGCCCTGTGTTGCAAGGTCCTAATGACCCCCAATTTATGTTCCAGTGGGTGGTGAGAGTCGAAAAGTAGGTACTGGTCTGTGTGTGTGGGTTTCCGGTAGATGCCATTCACACCCAGCCTCCAGTGACCCACACCAATATGATGCCTCAATGACACCTTAGATGAGCTGGTCATCAGAATTCTGATTCTGATCCAGGAGAAGATAAATATCTGATACTCCCTATTAGTCAGACAGAACTGAGGAAGCCTTTTGGACGAGAGGTGAAACGTTTTCAAGAATTTTCAAGCAAGTCCAGTTGCCCATTTCTACCACCCACAGTTTACTATGACCTGGATGATTGAGAATCTTCACAGACATGTTTCCACGCATTTTGGGATGAGAACCCTTCGACTAGTGTGGGAGTATGAGAAGTGTTCCAGAAAACTGGCAGACTACAGAAACCATCTGCGTTTTAACCCGAGATGCCAACAATCCAATATTATCCCCACCAGCCTACGCCTATTTTCAACGGTTAAAGGACACAGAGCTGAGATAATCCTGCAGAAAGCCCAGAAGCGGCTTCTCAATGAGAGAGTGAGACAAATACATTTCACCATCGATGCTCTCCAGAACAAGACTAAACTGAGGTTTGAGGAGTTGACAGCCCTTCTTCCCAGTGAAGTTTTGGAACGAGTCTCTGATCTCACTGAGAAGGCACAGCTTTCACAACACACCAAAGGTAAGGAACGACAGATGCGCAAATTTCAAAAATTGCTGTCTAAAACCACCTCCTCCAGCAAGACAGAAGGGCTGACTTGGAGGAATAAATCTGACCAGGCTACACAACCGGACATAGAAGAGAAATGGGTGAAGAACTTATCCGACAGGGTACTCACCCAACCAGAGAGAGAGGTCTTATCCAAGGGTCTTAACTTTGCAGTTTCACCTGAGCAGATACCGGTAGTAGAACTCATCACAGCCACAGAGACAGCCATCAGGAACAACAACCTGACCAACACGGAGTCAGAACAACTTAGACTGAAGATATCAGCTGCTTTATCCAGTGCGAAAGCACCCCCCTCCAACCTCACCAGCCAAGAAAGGAGGGCTCTTACAGTGCTTCAAAGAGACCGGAACATCACCATCCTTCCTGCTGACAAAGGGAGATGCACAGTGGTGCTAAACACAGCGGACTACCACTCCAGGATGACCAGTCTCCTCAGTGATACAACCACTTATGAAACATTGAGGAGGGACCCCACAAGTGGTTACAAAAGGAAAGTTGTTAGCTGTTTGCAACAACTAGAAAAGGACCAAGCTATCAACCGATCTCTTTACTACAGATTGTACCCTGGGGAAGCCGTGCCTCTCATATACGGACTCCCCAAGATTCACAAAGAAGGAGCTCCTCTCAGACCTATTATCAGCAGTATAAACTCGGTCACATATAACATTGCTAAACACCTAGCCACCATCTTGGCTCCTCTAGTTGGGAATACACCATATCATGTCAAAAATTCCCAAGATTTTGCTTCTAAAGTTGCAGACCTCAAACTAGATTCAGATGAAACCATGGTTTCCTACAATGTCACTTCTCTGTTCACCTGCATTCCCACCACAGAAGCAGTCGGATCTGTAAGAAAACGACTCCTTCAGGATAGCTCCTTACTAGATAGAACGAAACTCACCACGGATCAGATTTGCACCCTGCTTGACCTCTGCCTGACTACCACTTATTCCCAGTTTAATGAAAGTTTCTACAGACAGAAGCATGGATGTGCCATGGAATCACCAGTGTCCTCTATTGTGGCCAATTTATACATGGAGGAAGTGGAACATATAGCTTTGACCACTTTTGCAGGAGTTGCTCCCAGCCATTGGTTTAGATACGTGGATGATACCTGGGTTAAAATCAAAATCCATGAGGTGGAAGCTTTCTCGAAACACATCAATGCAGTGGATAGCAACATCAACTTCACTCAGGAGGATGTCAGTGGGAATAATCTAGCCTTCTTGGATTGTGATGTACACATTAGACAAGACAGAAGCCTTAGTATTGAGGTCTACCAGAAACCCACACACACAGACCAGTACCTACTTTTCGACTCTCACCACCCACTGGAACATAAATTGGGGGTCATTAGGACCTTGCAACACAGGGCTCAGAACATTCCTACAACATTAGAGGGAAAAGAGAAGGAGCAGAATCATATCAAGAAAGCACTTCAGAATTGCGGTTATCCCAACTGGGCTTTCCTAAAGAGCAGAAAAAGGAACATAACTGACAAGGATGATAACAGGAACAAACGCAAGAACATTGTCATTCCCTACATTTCTGGTCTATCCGAGAAACTCAGGAGGATCTTCTACAAACACAACATTCTGGTACATTTCAGACCCAGTAACACCCTGAAGCAGAAACTGGTCCACCCTAAGGACAGAATACCCAGACACAAACAGGACAACGTAGTGCAGGGCTATTCAATTAGTTTTCCTTCTGGGCCACATTTTGAATCCAAGAGCTTGAGCTGGGCCACAAGTTCTCCAAGGTCACTAACAAGTGGCACAGCCGATTATCTATCTATTTATTATTATTATTATTATTATTATTATTATTATTATTATGTCAAAATAAATAATGTCTAGCCTGCCCTATATTCTATTATGTCTATTATATTTCAATCCAACATTGAAGAGGCCTAATCAAAATTCACTTGAACAACACTCTTTATTGTGCCCTTTATTTAAAACAAACAAAAAATTCAACATTTATCAACATTTCTCACTGTTCATTAGGCTACTGAACAGAACATTAGCCCACTGCTGCCTTCAGTGTGAGAAGTGGCATTTTTTGTTTTGCACAAGATCTGTGATGTTTGGTGCATAAGATGTCAACCCAATCCGAAGGCACTGGTGAAGTTTGTTGTCAGTTAGGGAGCACCGATAACTGTTCTTAATTGCGTTCACATGTGAAAAGCTCGATTCGCAAGTGTATGTTGATCCAAACATACTGAGCACGAAGATTGCCACTTTCTTGGTGTTGGGGAATTGGTGTGAGTTCAAATCACTCCAGAACTTTGCTGGCCCATCGTTGCGAAGCACCCCAGCCATGGTAGCAGATGACTGCATGTCAACAAGTTCAAGAATGAATTTACCCTCGTCGATGGAAGGGACCGCTTGCTTTGCTCTGGCAGATAAGTCTCCTTCTTTTGCAGCAGTGAATGGGTCTCTGGCAAAGGCCATAACCTCCGTGGGCAGAGCAAGTCCATCCAGTCGAGCAGCAAAATTTTCGTTCAGCTTTGCAATGAAATCCCTCATCACGTCTGTGATTTGTGTCGGGGATGCGATGTATTCGCGGAGCGTCGGGAAATGCAACATTCTGCCTGTAAGGTCAGTGGCGAAAAGATCCAATTTGACGGGGAATGCCCTCATCTGTTCCACAAGATCAATGACCGTTTTATCTCTGCCTTGTAATGCCAAATTTAGGTCATTCAGATGCTTGAATATGTCGTTTAGAAAGCACACAGCAGACATGAATGCATCATCACGCATGCGATTCAAGTGGATATGCGCTTTCCTGTGCTTGTTGTTGCGCAGAAAAACCGCTATCTCCTCTCGGAGATGACAGAAGCGATCCAGTGCTCGGCCTTTGGACAGCCATCGGACATCGTTGTGCAAAAGGAGATCGTAATGGTCTGCATTCATTTCTGCCAACAGCTGACGGAACAAGCGATGTTGGAGGCTTGACGTGGATCGAATAAAGTTAATTATAGCCATCACATCATCCATCACTTCTTTCAGCTCCCCGCTTAGCTTTGAACACAGCACTGCCTGGTGCACAATGCAGTGCACATATTTCAAGTCAGGTGAGATAGCAGACCAACGCGCTACCAACCCACTTTTTTTGCCTGTCATGGATGGAGCCCCATCAGTCACAAGCATGCACACACGTTTCATGTCCAGACCGTTGTCCCTGAAGAAAGATGAAATTTTGTCAAAAATCACCTCGCCCGTTGTGTGTTCTTCTAACGGCAGTAAGCCGAGCAGCTCCTCTCGAAAGATTGTGCCATCATAAAAGCGCACATATATGCACAATTGTGCTGTATCACTTTGATCTGTTGACTCGTCTACAGCTACAGACATCACGTCAGCTTTTTTCAGATCATTTAGCAGTGAGTCAAATGCTTGGGTAGCAAGTATTTCTACTCTACGACTGTTAGAGGTGTCTGACAAGGGGACGTTTTTGAGAGCTGACACCACATTTGTTTTTATTTTTTCATCACTTATGACCTCCTCCACCATGGCCAACGCAGATTCTTTCACTGTTTCGGAGACGGTGAATGGCATTTTCTTTTTAGCCAAAATCCAAGCTACCCTCAGAGATGCTGATGTAGCTCTTTCTTGAGAGGTGCAAGCTCTTACCATGGTTGTCGTGCTCCGAGAGTAAGACGCGATCAGGCTCTGTACTTTAGCAGCCCTCTCTGCAGATCCCTCCGGGAAGTTCACGCGGAATGTTGGGTGTTTTTCCAGGTGGTGTCTCTGAATATTGTAATCTTTTAGCACAGAAATGCATTCGTTGCATATCAAACACATTGGTTTGGCGTTGGCAGTCGGCAAAATAAACAAATATTTCTCAGTCCATGCTGGGTTGAATCGACGATTCTCGTCCTCAATTTTTCGCTTACATGTAGAGAGAGACATGTTTGTTTCTTTCTTTTTTTAAACAGTGCCTAGCTTAAAATACAGCACGTCTTTGTATGCAGCATGTTGCTAGGGACTCATATGTTGCTAGTGTCGCTAGTTCCGCTCTTCCACACATACCACTCTTCCGCTTTTCCGCGCACTTGATAGAGTATGCATAGGCTATTTGTTGTTTCCATTTGAACATACTGAGTTAACAGTAGCTGGGAAATAACAAACGTGCAAAATAATTATTACAATATTATCTATTTATTTTTATCAGGTAATGAAAATGCATGTACTAAGTTTTGGAGACTCGTGGTATTGGCCTATACGGAATTAGTGACGCATCACGTCAGCCGCGTCCGGGCCGCATCTGGGTCGCGTGTGGGCCGCATGTGGCCTGCGGGCTGCCATTTGAATAGGCCTGACGTAGTGTATGCAATTCAGTGCAGTGATGATTGCACGGATTCGTATATTGGTGAGACGAAACAACCGCTATACAGGCACTTGGCCCAACACAGGAGAGCCAGCTCCTCAGGCCAGGACTCGGCTGTCTACATTCATCTTAACAACAAAGGACACTCATTTCAGGATTGTAATGTACGCATTTTAGCCAGAGAGGATCGTTGGTATGAGCGAGGAGTTAAAGAAGCCATTTTTGTCAACCTGGAACGGCCATCACTGAACAGAGGTGGGGGTCTAAGACATAATTTGTCAAACATCTACAAGGCGGTCTTGGACACTCTTCCCAGACGGCTGGGTGTACGCCAGGACCCAGCTGTTTTCGGTGACTCACAGGAGGACAGAGAGAGTCAGATTGCCATTGATCACCCTAACGGGCAATCCTTTGATCACCCTAATGACTCACCGTTCACACCCAGCCTCCAGTGACCCACACCAACATGATGCTTCAATGACACCTTAGATGAGCTGATCATCAGAATTCTGATTCTGATCCAGGAGAAGATAAATATCTGATACTCCCTATTAGTCAGACAGAACTGATGAAGCCTTTTGGATGAGAGGTGAAACGTTTTCAAGAATTTTCAAGCAAGTCCAGTTGCCCATTTCTACCACCCACAGTTTACTATGACCTGGATGATTGAGAATCTTCACAGACATGTTTCCTGGAGGACGTGACGTTGGTGATCCCACCCCGGCGTGACACAGGTCAACGCGGAAGCTGGTGATGGGAGTTGTAGTCCTTAAAGGGACTGTGTTGTAGTTCTTACATGGACTGTGTTACCAACAGTGTATAGCTACACTCTGCCCTGCTATCACTTTGCAGTCTCCAATCTCCTTCAGATTGCATCTCTGACAAAAAATATAGTCTATTGAGAACACCTCCATTCCTATATGTTACTCTATGCTCTTCTTTCTTCTTAAAGTATGTATTCATGACACCCATTTCAATCCTCTTTGCAAAATCCACCGCCATCTGCCCTTCCCCATTTCTATGCCTCACTCCATACCGACCAATCACCTCCTCATCACCCCATTCCCTTCTCCAACATGCTCATTTAGGTCTGCTCCAATCACCACTCTTTCCTTTTTTGGTATCCTTTCAAGCACTTTATCCAACTCACTCCAGAATTCTTCTTTCTCCTCCATCTCACACCCCATTTGCAGGGCATATGCACTGACAATGTTCATCATCACCTCTTCAATTTCCAGCTTCATACTCATCACTCCATCACTCACTTTCTTTACCTCCAACAAACTCTAAACATACTCTTCATTCAGGATTACCGCTTAACCATTTCTCCTCCCATCCACACTATGATAGAAAAGCTTGAAACCACCTCTGATGTTCCTGGCCTTACTTCCCTTCCACTTTATTTCTTGTACACACAGGATGTCAATTTTTCTCCTCTCCATCATATTAGCCAGTTTTAGTAATTGCACCAACATTTAAAGTTCTAACTTTCAATTCCACTTTCCCGCCTTTTCTATTCTGACATTTCTTCAGAATTCTCCTTCCACCTCTCTTTCTCCTCCTTTTCCCATTAGTAGCATAGTTTCCACTGGTACCCTACTGGGAATCAGTTTCAGTGGTGGTCATTGTTAACCCAGGCCTTGACCAATCCAGTATGAAAGTCCTCTTCTTCATCATCTGCATAGTTGATTTGGCATGAGTTTTACACCAGATGCCCTTCCTGATGCAACCATTCACATTTATCCAGGCTTGGGACTGGAACTAAGAATGCACTGGCTTGTGCACCTCAGTGGCTGGATTGTTCTATGAGACTTCCTACACTCTAAATAATAAAAGTAATATCATACCACATTTCGAAAAAGGTCCTTAAAGGTCCTTTGGTTTGTCACCTGTGTCACGTCTGTCAAAGCCCTGAATTCACAGCAGCCTTCAGACATGGCAGCTTCAAACATTGACCAGCTATGCTCATCATGGATAGCCACCAAACTAGACCTCAGAAGTGTCTATAATCTGGTCCGCACATGTGAGGGGGATGAATGCAAGACAGCATTTGGTACCACTTCTGGCCACTTTGAGTATTGTGTGATGCCATATGGGTTGACTTGCACACCCAGTGTTTTTCAGTGCTTAATAACAATGTGCCTAGGGACATGCTTGGTCGCTACATCATTGATTATAACATTCTCATTTATTCCCCAGACAAAGAGAGTCATGTGGAGCATGTTAAAGCTGGAGCAGAACTATGACACTGGTAACCAGGAACTTTTGGCTGTCACATTAGCACTGGAAGAGTGGAGACACTGGCTTGAGGGAGCCACACACCCATTTACCATATACACAGACCATAAGAATTTGGAGTACCTCAAGTTGGCCAAGAGACTGAACCCACGTCAAGCTCTCTGGGCCCTCTTCTTTACAAGGTTCCAGTTCACTATTGCATACCAACTCTTTTCCAAGAACACTAAACAGATGCCCTGTCCTGAGTATACCCTCCCTCAGTCCCAGCCCAGGAAACAGCACCTATCTTACCATCTCTGTTGAAAGAATGTTGAAAGCATTTTTTTAAACAGCTTAATATCACAGTGAAACTTTCCTCAGTTTATTACCCTCAGCCTACTGACCAAGTGGAACAATTTAACCAGGAAATAGCTTGATGAAGTGCCTTCCATGGAAGAGCTCAGTAATGCCATCAACTCCCTCCCAACTGGCAAAGCACTAGGCAGTGACAACATTCCACCTGAAGCCATCAAGCATGGGCAACCGGCCTTACTTCAGCCACTGTATGAGCTTCTCTGTCTCTCCTGGGAGGACGGGGCAGTCCCTCAAGATGTGTGTGATGCTACCATCATAACAATCTACAAAAACAAGGGCAACCACAGTGATGGCAACAACTACAGGGGGGTCTCCCTCCTAAGTATTGTTGGCAAAGTGTATGCTTGGATCCTCCTCAACAGACTACAGCTGCTCACAGACCATGTGTACCTGGAATCCCAATGTGGTTTCAAAGCTGACAGATCAACAACAGACATGATCTTCTATTTGTGCCAACTCCAAGAGAAGTGTAGAGAGCAAGGCCAACCATGCTACATGATGTTTATAGACCTCACCAAGGTCTTTGACCTGGTTAGTAGACAGAGACTTTTTGTACTCCTCAGAAAGATTGGCTGCCCCCCAAAACTCTGCAAAATGCTGGTTTCAGTCCATATGGACATGAAGGGAACAGTCCTGTATGATGGATCCTTCTCAGGCTCCTTTCCTGTCAACAGTGGAGTGAAACAGGGCTGCATGTTGGCACCAACTCTGTTTGGAACCTTTTTTATCTTTGCTTCTGTCCTATGCCTTTGACTCGTCTACTGATGGTGTCTACCTACACACTAGGTCTGACAACAAACTATACAATTTGGCTCGTCTGCATTCAAAGACTAAGGTGAGGACAGTACTCCTCAAAGAGATGCTCTTTGCAGATGATGTTGCACTCACAGCCCACACAGAGGCCCTTCAGAGACTGAGTGACCGCTTCGCTGATGCATGCACCCAGTTTGGGCTCACCATCAGCCTGAAGAAGACCTGCATCTGCATACAAGGTGCAAGTATGGTCTCCTCCATCAAAACGAACAATGTCACCTTGGAAGTTGTAGACAAATTCACGTACCTAGTGTCAACAGTCAGCAACACCCTCTCACTTGACACTGAGCTCAACAGATGACTTGGGAAGTCCAACACCACCATGGCAAAACTGACCACAAAGGTGTGGGAAAACAAAGCCCTGACAGGATACCCCAAGATCCAAGTCTACCTGGCCTGTGTCCTCAGCATCTTATTGTACAGCAATGAGACCTGGAGTACATACAAGCACCAAGAACATCAACTTAATGCCTTCCACATGCAATGCCTCAGGCACATTCTTGGTATCAGCTGGCAGGACAGTGTCATCCTGCAATGTGCCAAAATCCCAAGTACGTGCTCCTTGCTCATCCAAAAATGCCTCCAATGGCTGGGACATGTCCAACATATGGAGGATGGAAGACTATAAAAAGACATTCTGTACAGCCAGCTGGCCACAGGAACCAGGCATGTTGGTTGCCCTGCATTGAGATTCCGGGATGTCTGCAAGAGAAACATGATCACCTGCAGCATCCCTGTGGACAGTTGGGAGTTACAAGCCAAGGACCAAGCTGCCTGACACTAGGCCATCCGGAAGGGAATCACAGAGGCAGATAAAAGGAGGGGCCAGACTGCAGCTGAAAAGAGAGCCAGAAAGAAGCAAGAAGGATCAATGACAACCCTGAACACACATTACATCTACTGTGTTTGCAACAGGGACTGCAAGTCGAGAATTGGGATCTACAGCCACAGCAGAACCCACTCCAGGAGTGTGACAATGATGGTCCTTTGAGACCGGACTGCCAAAAAAAGAATATTACGGTTTTGTACAAGTGAAAAAAGCACCAGGGGAAGGACTTGGACTATATGTTTAGCCTATACAAGACAGAATAACAATACAAATTTAGCTCTCATCTCATAAATGTATAAAAAAAGATTGATGATGATGATTGATAAATATTATTTTCACCATCTTACTAATACATAACAAATAAAATGTTCATTTTTTTTACTCAACATAATCTAAGTTAGCTTAAGTTTATGTTAGCTTAACATAAGGATAACTTATTGTCATATCATATTTATAATGTTCATAACAGTGTAACGTCACAACTGCGAAATGTTAATCCCAGTTGCTTGGTTCTGGCATTTCCCTTTGTTAGAACATCAAAAGCAGCACAAAACTCTGCCATTTTCTGCTATTTGAAGGGATCAGAACACCTCTGCAAGATGGTGGTAGCAAAGAGACATCTCACAGGAAAACATTCGGACTTGAGCCCCAGAAGCCACCCCCTCTCTCCGCCCTCAGTATGGTCCTGAGGAGTACTCCTGGTTCTTGTCAGATGACTTTCTTTATCTTTCATTCATTACAGACTTCAACCACAAGCATTCAGTCTGGCATGCTCCTAGGCCAGGTTCATATAATATTTACATGTTGTAAGTAATAAATGACTACACTACACAGCACTCTTGTGATGCAATGATGTAGAATGTGGGAGATGCTGCTGTTTTACTGAAATATATGTAAAGAGACAGTTATCATAGCTTCCTCTATCCAAGCTTTATTTCTGTTAGGGAGCACCAGTGCCAGTTCAGATAGCTTAGCTTATGTGAAACAGAGAAAACAATACACGTGAACTGACCTACACTATAAAGGATGGATTTGGGGGGCATTCTGGAACTCGTTCAACTTACCGATTACTTGGAAAAGATTTCTCCAACATGCCAAATTGCTCAAAAGTCCACTGAATCAGAAAAGAGTAGGGGGAACAATTATGCTATCATCTTCTCTGGGTAGAAGAAAAAGGGAGAGATGTGAACAACACAAGGACTTTAACTACATAATGCTAAAATGATTAAGACAGCTTACAATCATTTAAAGTAGTATGTAATGGAAACAAACAAAAAACTATGTGGCAAATTGAATCACCCTGGTATCTCATAGCAGCCCAATCATGCTGTCAGAAAACTATTTTACAGATGCAAAGGAATGATAAAGTCATCACTTACCAACCTGGCACAGACACACCTGTGATGACATTGTACACAAAAACACTGGGACATTAAGATTCCGTGACAATATGAATGGGTGAGGACTCATATGAGTCATGAGTAATCTTCCATTAAGCAACAGAAAACTCTCTGAAGCACACAACTGGACACACAACTTGCCAGACTCCAGCAAATAATATAAACAGAATGGCACAACCTGAGGGGAAATGTTTATTTGTAATTGCAGAATACTGGAACTACAGAGACAAGATCTTGAAATACCAAGGGGGAAAGATAATTGTTCCACAAGCAATGAGATCAGAAACAATTCAATGAATACACAGTGGACACATGAGTATGGAGAAAAGGAAAAGGAGCAGGAATGTACTGGCCAGGAATGGGAAGACAGATTGAGGATGTTGTTAAGAAGTGTCATATTTGTCTCCAGCAACAAAAATTCAGTTCAAAATGGGATTATCCTTCCATCCCATCACTGGGAATCCATGCCAAGTCATTTCTACTGCCTTCTTCACATGGAATGGAGAAGTCAACGTAGTAGCCATTGCCTACTAGAGCAGATTTTTTTTTTTCCTTTTTAGATAAAAGAGTAGGGGGAACAATTCTGCTATCTTCTTCTCTGGGTAGAAGAAAAAAGGAGAGATCTGAACAACACGAGGACTTTAACTATGTAATACTAAAATTATTAAGACATCTCATCTCATCATCTCTAGCCGCTTTATCCTTCTACAGGGTCGCAGGCAAGCTGGAAGCTATCCCAGCTGACTACGGGCGAAAGGCAGGGTACACCCTGGACAAGTCGCCAGGTCATCACAGGGCTGACACATGGACACAGACAACCATTCACACTCACATTCTCACCTACGGTCAATTTAGAGTCACCAGTTAACCTAACCTGCATGTCTTTGGACTGTGGGGGAAACCGGAGCACCCAGAGGAAACCCACGCAGACACAGGGAGAACATGCAAACTCCGCACAGAAAGGCCCTCGCCGGCCACGGGGCTCGAACCCGGATCTTCTTGCTGTGAGGCGACAGCGCTAACCACTACACCACCGTGCCGCCTGATTAAGACATATTAAAATCATTTAAAATAGTATGTAATGGAAAAAAACCTCTATGAGGCAATTTGAATCGCCCTGGTCTGTCATAGCAGCCCCATCATGTTGGCAGAAAGCTATTTTACAGATGCAAAAGAATGATCAAGTCATCACTCAATAACTGCAATCAACATGATGGGCTGAAAAGAAAGAAGATGAGGCAGGCAAATGACAGTAAATGTAACTTATTTCCTTTACTTCGTAAATATCTAAGTGAATTAAGTGTAAAAATAAACTAAACACTGTTGGTCTTGTTTTACATAAGAGTGAGTGGTTGGTATGACTAGTAGGTCCATTTCAGTATTATGAAATTTTTGGTAGAATGAACTATTTGGATATCCCCCAAGGAGTTCATTACAGTGGGGTTGCAGTGTATAGTTTTAAATTTAGATCTATAATGAGCCTTCAAAGTTGATAGTGGCAAGTCCCTGAGATGAGATGAGGAAGAAACCTTGAGAGCAACTAGACTCAAAAGGGAACCCACCTCTTCTGGGTGACACCAAATAGTGTGATTATTAAACATTACACTTCCACAACTGTATGCTATAAAGTCAAACAATACTAAGTGTGTTGAAAAGATCCTTAATATGAGCATAAGAGTTATATTCAATTTCATTAGATTTCTTTCAGCTTTAAATCTACATTATTCAAGTGAAGTTATCCACTAAATAATGAATGAAATTTGGGCATAAACTGTTTTTAGTAAATGCAATCTTTATGCAATCCATGGCCATCTTTAAAGTGTCCATGTGACAATCTTTAGACTAGCCATGTGGGCTCATCCTTGAGAGCAGCACACGTTTCTCATGTTAAGGAAATGTCAAGCAGAAGTAGAAAATTAGGATGGATCAGGAAGGTCCAGATTATGCCTGCTCTGAAGTTTTGATGCCTTAGTGCATATAAACTATGTCCATTTTAAAACCCACACTTTGGGCTGTGTTGAAAATGGACATGCACATAGATCTCCACCCTTCTCCCGAGTCTTGTTCGTTACAAGAATCTTGGTTATCTTAGTCAGTCAGCTGTGCCCCAGTTCCTGCTGTGGGAGAGAGGTCGGCTAGAACGATTTAGTTTACAGTGTTTAAAATTAGCCACAGCATCCTTCATTTCTGCCTGGTGAGCTGTGTTTGTGCCAGCATGCAGCACTGGCCATCCGTCAGCCCATGCCCGTCTGTGCCAGACAGACACATCATCAGTCAGTACCATGACCCTGTCAGTTCACGACAAAGGCACAAGCCTATGAGAATTGCCTCTTCACAGGAGCAACAAGCCCAAATACTCATGTGACTCATTAAAAAAAAACACACACACAAATAAAATACTGATACACATGCACAATCTACAAACATGTATTAGCATCACTGTTCTCATCTCATCTCCTCTAGCCGCTTTATCCTGTTCTACAGGGTCGCAGGCAAGCTGGAGCCTATCCCAGCTGACTACGGGCAAAAGGCGGGATACACCCTGGACAAGTCACCAGGTTATCACAGGGCTGACACATAGACACAGACAACCATTCACACCTACGGTCAATTTAGAGTCACCAGTTAACCTAGCCTGCATGTCTTTGGACTGTGGGGGAAACCGGAGCACCCGGAGGAAACCCACGCGGAAACGGGGAGAACATGCAAACTCCGCACAGAAAGGCCCTCGCTGGCCACGGGGCTCGAACCCGGACCTTCTTGCTGTGAGGTGACAGCGCTAACCACTACACCACCGTGCCACCTAGCATCACTGTTATTTTTTTAAATTAAGATTATTAAAGAAGACAACTTTGTGAAAGAGTATGTCATTAAGATTGTGATTATGATGTAATTATACTTGCTGTGAGCAGTGCAGTAGATTGATGTTATTTTAACATAAATTTCTGACATTTCTTGTAGGAGATCGTCAGAAGGCACTGATTAATTAGTTGCTTTGCTATAATTCATTATGTTGTTACTATGGTAACAATCAAAATATATAAATTTCAAAAAAGATGCAAATGGTTACTTAACAACATATATGGAATTGTGTTGCAAACAAAAAAGTGTTGGTATAGGTTACATTACAGGCATTTAGGAGATGCTCTTATCCAGAGTGACATTGAACATACCCAGATCAGCCTGGGGAGCAATTGGGGGTTAGGTGCCTTGCTCAAGGGCACTTTTTCTCTTGTAAATATGCGTGAAGAATATCCAGTGAAGTTTTGGTAGCCTCTCGGGTGTTCAGCACATATGCGTGAAGAATATCCAGTGAAGTTTTGGTAGCCTCTCGGGTGTTCAGCACATCATTCACTTTCAAAATTCTCTCTAAATCTTCTGCTTTTAATGAAGCAAACCTTGCAGCCATGTTTGTGTACAAACTGTCACAGTCACTCGCATGCATGGAAGTTTTACGTCTCTGATGTGTCTCTTTTCCAGGTTTTCGATGTCTGTTGGTACAATGGTGCTTGAAAGTTTGTGAACCCTTTAGAATGTTCTATATTTCTGCATAAATATGACTGAAAACATCATCAGATTTTCACACAAGTCCTAAAAGTAGATAAAGAGAACCCAGTTAAACAAGTGAGACAAAAATATTATACTTGGTCATTTATTTATTGAGGAAAATGATCCAATATTACACATCTGTGAGTGGCAAAAGTATGTGAACCTTTGCTTTCAGTATCTGGTGTGACCCCCTTGTGCAGCAATAACTGCAACTAAACGTTTCCGGTAACTGTTGATGAGTCCTGCACACCAGCTTGGAGGAATTTTAGCCCATTCCTCCATACAGAACAGCTTCCACTCTGGGATGTTGGTGGGTTTCCTTACATGAACTGCTCGCTTCAGGTCCTTCCACAACATTTCAATTGGATTAAGGTCAGAACTTTGACTTGGCCATTCCAAAACATTAACTTTATTCTTCTTTAACCATTCTTTGGGAGAACGACTTGTGTGCTTAGGGTCGTTGTCTTGCTGCATGACCCACCTTCTCTTGAGATTCAGTTCATGGACAGATGTCCTGACATTTTTCTTTAGAATTTGCTGGTATAATTCAGAATTCATTGTTCCATCAATGATGGCAAGCCGTCCTGGCCCAGATGCAGCAAAACAGGCCCAAATAATGATACTTCCACCACCATATTTCACAGATGGGATAAGGTTCTTATGCTGGAATGCAGTGCTTTCCTTTCTCCAAATATAATGCTTCTCATTTAAACCAAAAAGTTCTATTTTGGTCTCATCCGTGCACAAAACATTTTTCCAATAGCCTTCTGGCTTGTCCACGTGATTTTTAGCAAACTGCAGATGAGCAGCAATGTTCTTTTTGGAGAGCAGTGGCTTTCTCCTTGCAACCCTGCCGTGCACACCATTGTTGTTCAGTGTTCTCCTGATGGTGGACTCATTAACATTAGCCAATGTGAGAGAGCTCTTCAATTGCTTAGAAGTTACCCTGGGGTCCTTTGTGGCCTCATCGACTATTACACGCCTTGCTCTTAGGCCCTGTCCACATGGCAATGGATTCAGGTGAATCTTATAAAATTGTTTATCATTTCGGCCTGGCGTCCATATGGCACCGGCGTTTTGGGTGCCCCAAAACGAAATCTTTTGAGAACGGGTTCCAGAGTGAAAAAATCTGGCAACGGCGCCGTTGCAAAGTCGTCTGGATGAGTAGAACGGATTTGTTTACGATGACATCACAACCACATGACTGTCAGTGCTTCACGCCGGGTAGAAGTGTAACGAACTCGATGCGAGTTGTCAACAAATCCTATAACTTGGTTCATGAAAGGTGCTTACAAAATATTTTCACTGTGAATATTTATTGTGTAATGGTGCAAAGTGAGAGAGAGAGAGAGAGAGAGAGAGAATAGCCCTTCGGGCAGAGTCTTTAGTCCAAACACTGCGGAAGCAGTACCAAACCGTGCACCGCCCGTGCACTTTCCAAAAACAAAAACAATCCCACCAGCAAACATAGGAAAAAAAAGGAGCGATCTCACCTCTTCAGATGTTGGTTTAAGTACAACAATACATTCCTCAAAAAGGGTGTAGAAGAACAAAGTAATCCATCAACGTGTAGCATTCAATTTATTCCGGACCATTAAAGAATTCTGGAAGATATCAGAATGTTGGCGTACCGGCTTCCATCTACCCCCATTCATTCCTCTTTCCGCATCTTTCGTTTTACGCTACTGATTAATCATCAAAACTTTATGTGGCTAATGCTACAGAAGAAGGGGTTTATGCGCATGCGTCTACTTCTTCTATTGTTCTGGTGTCTCCGATGGGACCGTCTTACAGCGCACATAGTGGTGTGGCATGTGTATTGCATCATTTTCAGAAAGCGCTGCATTGCCATATGTACCTGAAATTTTACTGATCCGTTGCCCATGTGGACACGATATTTAAAAAAAAAAACTCGTTGCCGTTGTCGTGTGGATGTAGCCTTAGAGTGATCTTTGTTGGTCGACCACTCCTGGGGAGGGTAACAATGGTCTTGAATTTCCTCCATTTGTACACAATCTGTCTGACTGTGGATTGGTGGAGTCCAAACTCTTTAGAGATGGTTTTGTAACCTTTTCCAGCCTGATGAGCATCAACAACGCTTTTTCTGAGGTCCTCAGAAATCTCCTTTGTTCATGCCATGATACATTTCCACAAACGTGTTGTGAAGATCAGACTTTGATAGATCCCTGTTCTTTAAATAAAACAGGGTGCCCACTCACACCTGATTGTCATGCCATTGATTGAAAACACTTGACTCTAATTTCACCTTCAAATTAACTGCTAATCCTAGAGGTTCACATACTTTTGCCACTCACAGACCTGTAATATTGGATCATTTTCCTCAATAAATAAATGACCATGTATAATATTTTTGTCTCATTTGTTTAACTGGGTTCTCTTTATCTATTTTTAGGATTTGTGTGAAAATGTGATGTTTTAGGTCATATTTATGCAGAAATATAGAAAATTCTAAAGGGTTCACAAACTTTCAAGCACTACTGTGTTTTTCTTTTGTAAATATGCTTGAAGAATACACGGAGTGCAGAATTATTAGGCAAGTGAGTATTTTGACCACAACATCCTTTTAATGCATGTTGTCCCACTCCAAGCTGTTTAGGCTTGAAAGCCTACTACCAATTAAGTATATCAGGTGCTGTGCATCTGTGTAATGAGAGGGGGTGTGGTCTAATGACATCAACACCCTATATCAGGTGTGCATAATTATTAGGCAACCTCTTTTCCTCTGGCAAAATGGGTCAGAAGAGAGATCTGATAGACTTTGAAAAGTCTAAAATTGTGAGATGTCTTGCAGACGGATGCAGCACTCTTGAAATTGTGAAGATGTTGAAACGTGATCACCGAACAATCAAGCGTTTCATTGCAAATAGTCAACAGGGTCGAAAGAAGCATGTGGGGAAAAAAAAGGCGCAAAATAACTGCACATGATCTGCGGAAAATCAAGCGTGAAGCTAACAAGCAGCCATTAGCATCCAGTTCTGCCATATTCCAGAGTTGCAACATTCCTGGAGTGTCAAAGAGTACAAGGTGTGCAATACTGAGGGACATGGCCAAGGTAAGGAAGGCTGAAAAATGACCACCACTGAGTAAGGCACACAAGATAAAACGTCAAGACTGGGCCAAGAAATATCTTAAGACTGATTTTTCTAAGGTGCTGTGGTCTGATGAGATGAGAGTGACTCTTGATGGGCCTGATGGATGGGCCTGTGGCTGGATCAGTAATGGGCACAGAGCTCCACTCCGACTCAGACGCCAGCAAGGTGGAGGTGGAGTACTGCTATGGGCTGGTATCATCAAAGACGAGCTTGTTGGACCTTTTCGAGTTGAGGATGGACTCAAACTCAACTCCCAGACCTACTGCCAGTTCCTGGAAGAAACCTTCTTCAAGCAGTGGTATAGGAAAAAGTCAGCATCTTTCAAGAACATGATTTTCATGCAGGATAATGCTCCATCTCATGCGTCCAAATACTCCACTGCGTGGCTAGCCAGTAAAGGTCTGAAAGGTGAAAAAATAATGACATGGCCCCCTTGTTCACCTGACCTAAACCCCATAGAGAACCTGTGGTCCATTATAAAACGTGAGGTCTACAAAGAGGGAAAACAGTACACCTCTCTGAACAGCGTCTGGGAGGCCGTGGTTGCTGCTGCACACAATGTTGGTCGTGAACAGATAAAGAAATTGACAGAATCTATGGATGGAAGGCTTTTGAGTGTCCTCATGAAGAAGGGTGGCTATATTGGTCACTGATTTGTTTTTGTTTTGTGTCTGAATGTCAGATATGTTTATTTGCAAATCTGGAGTTGTCATATCAGTGTACCTGGTGAAAATAAATAAGTGAAATGGCTACATATTTGTTTTTTATTAAGTTGCCTAATAATTCTGCACAGTGAAAGTTACCTGAACACATACATATTCTCCTAAAATGGCCAAAACTAAAAACGCCCCACTCTAACTTCCATACATATTCAGCTTTGATATTTATGAGTCTTTTTGGTTGACTGAGAACATAGTTGTTGTTCAATAATAAAACTAATCCTCAAAAATACAACTTGCCTAATAATTCTGCACTCAGTGTATATAATGAAGTTTTGGTTGCCTTTCGGGGGTTCAGCACGTCTTTAGTTTCAGTTTTCAGTTTATTTATTTAGTGCTTAAACCTAACACTGGATTAGCTTCGTCTTCTCTCTTTCCTAGCTAACAAAGAAATGATCGTGTGCATGCGCAGCAGAAAAGTTTCATCACTGGATCTTCACATGAGCTCTGATGTGTGATGTCATGTTGTCTTGACAACATGCAATATTATAACAATATTGCACGCTCATTCTCCATTGGGGAGACTGTCGTAATATATGGAGGATAAGTGATATGATAATATTGCATGCCATCAATAAATCCACTAGAAGGGAATAGAATACATGTTTTTATTCCATGGAAAAAGTGGCCCATATGTATAACAATATATAATATGGACACGAGTGTTTTACTGGGAAATACACCACTCATATTTTTCAAGCTACATCTGGGACATGGAGAACCAAAACCGTGACATAAGTCTCCATATGTCATTCATGAGGAAATCAATAAATTGTTTTGATAAATTTGGGTGCTTTTTGTTTGTGAATGTATCTATATAATAAAATAGTTCACTACAATGACATCATTCCCAGTGTTTTCCCAATGACTAGACATGCATTGTCAAAATGGTGAACCGGTTCAAAATTAAAATTCTTTTGATTAACTTGTTTATTTTTTTTTGTGGATGTGTCCATATAATATAAAGAACATTACACGGTGGTGTGAAGATATTAAGTTTATCTTCCTCTGTTGAAAAAATTCTAATATGCTCACTCATGAACATGTTCACCACTCGAATATAAACTTCATATCTTCATGCCATCATGTAATATCCTCTCTCTCTCTCTCTCTCTCTCTCATATATATATATATATATATATATATACACACACACACACACGCACACTCTTTTTTTTTTGTAAAAATAATAATAATATGGTACAAATTTGACACAGCTTTAAAAATAACAACGATCAATTCATTTTGTAATAGTGCAGTCAGGGACCATAACAATGTATCCAGCATTCAATGAATTAGCACTTGGCACTACACAAGACTTCACAAAGCTGGGACTAAAACCTAATATAAGCCTGGCACAGGTATATGTTTATATTCTGCAATTATCCAACTCCAATTATACAAGTTCACATCAATTAGTGACAGTCATTTCAGTGGAAATCTGTATAGTATTTCATGCTACATTTACATAATTTTGAGATATTTTGTGACAGCATCACAAATTTTTGTTTGTGGGACATTAACTTGCATTTCTCAGGAGAAATGAAACTGTGCTTCAACTATGCGAGGATATGTGGCAAGTATAATATCAGTCCATGAGGAAAACTGGGGTTAAAATGGGGGCAGTCTTTTCAATCACAACATATATGACTTCCTACTGTCAGTAACCAAATCAATATCTCATTACTGCATGTCTTTCTCACAGTCTTGCTCTCTTTCTATCTTTCACTTTCTTGGTTTCTTGTTTTTTCTTTCTCTCTGTCTCTCACTCTCAGGGCCCTTTGGTTTCTGATTTTCCACATTGGTGCAAGTGAGAGTGTCAGACTTTCATGACCACTGGTATAAGCAATAACTGGTTTTTAATCATTTTTCTTAAGCAGTTTATTGATTCCATTAATAATATGATGTGGTGTGCATCATGACAGGTCAACTGTCTGATTTATATTCAGTAGCCACAACTGAGTAGTACAAGCAGAAGGGTGACAATGACACAGGGGCGATTTCTCAGAGACAACAAGGGAAGCCGAGCTTCCCCTAAAATTCTCTCCCCAAACTGCGGCGTCTACGACGTTGAATTCTCATTAAAACAATAACTTGCATAACATAATATATGCCCAAGATTGTATTTATGTTCATAACTATCCTGTAACTTATTTGAGTGATGTCTGACAAACTTGCAGTTCGCTACGAGAATCACCTTTGCTGCCAGGCTGTAACCTTTCTTATTTCAATGGGCTCTATGGACTGGCAGCAGTGTTGCCAGATTGGGCGGTTTTAAGTGCATTTTGGCGGGTTTTGAACATATTTTGGGATGGAAAACGTCAGCAGTATCTGGCAACACTGACTGGCAGCCGGGTATCCATTGCAGTCTACGAGACGGCTCTGAACAGCCAATTTTGGCTAGTTGTTATTGGTTAAAATCAACAAAATCGTCACTTCCAGGGAAGCCGGGCTTCTCTGGGACTAAACGAGACAGTGGGAGGGACAAGAAGCCGGGCTGATAAAGGATTATTGGAGGTAGTGTTTGAAAGACATGAGGAGGGCGGTACTTCAGCGAGGAACACGGAAGTATGATCAGTCAGTCCCTAGCGGATGTCGAGAAAGTGCAGTCGTGTGCCAAAGTGCTGTCCGAATTTCTTTTCATATAAACGTTTCTTCTCATTGATGTCTCTGTACATTACTCTGTAAATAAATGTAAATATTACTCGTTGTGCTCCGTTAACTTTCATCCATTCTATCAGTTTGATCATTCGTGAATTCACTCGTTTATTTCATTTGTAGTTTAATCTGGTTTTAGGCTAGCTTGAGCCTTATTGGGATCTGCAGTGCTAGCTGCTAACAGAAATTGGTGAAGTCTCTGGAAAGCACAACCAGCTGGTATGACAGGGTCACAGACCATTTTCTGGAAAAGGAGTGGAGGGCAGAATTTGTGTATAAATAGTGTTCATGTTCATGAATCTGAAGTGTGTATATTGTTCAGTAATATTAAGAGAATGGTGGGCTCTGTGTTATAGGTTATACCTGGGTATGATATTCAAGGTTCTGTGTGTTGCATAGCCTACCTGGTTATGAATTTCCAGACTGTGTTGCAGAAGATGTTCAAGGATGTGTTGCACAGCTGGGTGTTGTGTTAAAGACTCTGTGTTGCATATCAGGGTATGATGTTCAAGGCTCTTCGTTGAATAGCCAGTAATTTTTGGATGTTTATATTTTTCATTAAGGATATGAGGCACTAGCCTGGCAAGCCAGACTATAACATGAAATGTACAAGCAAAAATACTTTCTGCCACTAGGTAGGGTTGTCTAGTTCACTATGCTAATGGGGCACACCTTTCTATGCTTTGATATCCGGCCTACAGGTTTTACGATGAATGCTTAAAATGGGCTTCCCCTGTTTTAAAAACCAGCAGCCGCCAACTGCAATGACATTAATAGTGTCTGTCGACAAAACCTTCCTTACAAAATGTAAGACGTAGGAAAGGATTTTTTCAGTGTGAATCAAACATTTGACTCTGACAGCCCTCACTAACACACAAATAAAAGATTAGAACTGTTCTCCTTTATGTCATAATCTGATTGCTCAGACCCCCCCCCAGGAAGCAAACATTTTTCAAAAGTTTGGGAAACATTTGCGAGACATGAGTTTGCAAACCAAAAACAAACCAAAACCTGTAAGCAAAAACAGTTTGCACACCAACATATTACAAACGTTCAACAAACTGTTTGCATATAACGTTTGTTAAATTTGCACAAGAAAGTTTTGCAAACTGTTTGTTAAAAGTTTGTATTAAAACATTTGTTAAATGTTTTTGTAAGAACAAGTTGCTAACTGATTGCCAACAGTTTGAATAGAAACATTTGTTAAACATTTGTGGGAGAACAGTTTGAAAACGGACTGTCAACAGTTTGCATGAAATGTTTGCTGCAGAACAGTTTGCAAACTGGCTGTAAACAGTTTGTAGGGAACAGTTACCAATCTGTTTGCACAGAAACATTTGTTCAGCATTTCTAGGGAAGAGTTTGCAAACTGATTGTGAAGAGTTTGCATGGAACGTTTCCTGAGTTTGCAATTGGTTTGATAGAAACGTTTTGTTCAGCGTTTGTCGGAGAACTGTTTGCATAAAAACATTTGTTTAGTGTTTTGAGGGAGAACAGTTTACATGTGAATGCTACAACAAAACCTGCCCAAAGCAGGCAGCAGCTGTACTAGTGAGTGGCTCACTGTTCTCTGCTGTTATTGCCTTTTATAGACCCTTTTCATGTGACGTCACGACAAACGCGGCCGCCATTTTGGACATGTACTACCAGTAGTTTACCACAGCCAACATTGAGGAACGGCAGCAAAGAAAGTTTTTACTTTCAGCAAGACTTCCATCATGCCACTATATTGTTGTGCACCTGGATGTAGTAACCATCAACAAACAAGGCAAGGGTTATCATGTTATCGGATCCCGACGGAGAAGATGGATAGCAGCCATAAACAGGAAAAATTGGCAGCCCTCGGCATACCAACGCTTGTGTAGTGACCACTTTGTTGGAGGTAAGACGAATAAAATTAGCCAGAAAAAGCATTACATTGCTGTTAACATTCTGTGGCGGCGAGTGTGTAACCAAATAGGTTAAAATAACCCATTTGTAACCTCTTTGTTCTTCTGTAGTAGCTATTGTTGACTAGCTAATGTCAACAACATAGTAGCTAGTATGTTACTGTAGCAATGTTTACGTTCAGTCATTTGGATGACTGTTAAAACCTTTCAGTCTCAAGTTTTCCCTTTACTGTATTTACTAGTTTACTGTAATTATGATCCGGCAGCTATTTACACCGGATCCAGTGTAAATAGCTGCCGGAGCCAACGTCTGAGGTTCCGGAGCGCGCTCCGGAACCTCGGATGTTGGCTCCGGCAGCTATTTACCTGTACAGGGCTTAATTTGAGGGAGAGCAAGCCGGAGCGCGCTCCGGAACCTCGGACGTTGGCTCTGACAGCTATTTACCTGTACAGGGCTTAATTTGAGGGGAGCAAGCCGGAGCGCGCTTGTAAATAGCTGCCGGATCATAATTACAGTAAACTAGTAAATACAGTAAAGGGAAAAACTTGAGACTGAAAGGTTTTAACAGTCATTTAAATGACTGAACGTAAACATTGCTACAGTAACATACTAGCTACTATGTTGCTGACATTAGCTAGTGCTAACAGCTAGCTGCTAGTACACTGCTACAACACAGACACCGACCCTAATAATACAGTTCTTCGTCATTGCCTGGTAACAGCAAATTTATAACGGGCCATGTCTCAACAGACTAAGAAGTTATTTCAATGACATTTAATAACATTTTGTTTATCCTGAGGACCGAAAGTAAATGAAAATGTGAACAAACCTTAGCTGTAATAAGATGGCGACCACCGGCTCCAGGGACGACCCGCTAATGTAGGCATGTTACCCAGCCTGACACAAAATATTTGTAGGCATCCAAACTCTTATACGCTTTCAGATCAATACCTGTGTATGGCGATGGGTTTTTAACGACATAGGTATACAGATCATGTGGGCCGAAGTCAGGTAAAGATGAGGGCTTCGTGTACTTCCGTACGTCAGTGAACAATCCTGGTGGAAGCAGGTAAACGTCATTCTCTAAGCCTGCTAACCTCAATTTTTGCAAATACCTCTCCCTCTGCTCGCCCTGTAAATGCCCTACGTCGCTGGATAGTGAAGGTGTTTTCTGCATCTCGCTCCTTTTTCTTTTATGTTTTTCGTTTGTCGCCTTCCTCGCATTCAAACTGATTCGAGCCGAAGTCCACTACATGTCCAAAATGGCGGTCGCGTTTACGAAGGTCACGTGACTGAAAAGGGTCTATATGTAGTATACACCCGTCCTTGAACTATAAGCAAACAGGAGTTGGAGAGAAACCATACTATACCAATAATAGAAAAGACAAAACCTCATATTTCAAAAATTACAAAATTTAATGTAAAATATTATACAAATGCAATAAGAATCATGCACAATCTACATGTGTTTAAGCACAATAACATAAGCACCGACTCTCAACGGCAGCTAAATATATATGGTTACATATTTATACAATCTCTGCTGGTCACAGTCATTAACCACACATTCCTTGAGTAGAATGAGAACAAATGTGCAAAGTTTGATCCAAATCTGTTGTAATTTGTCAAGTTAGAGCCCAGAAATAAAAATTGTATTGAAGCCTGCTGTGACCTTGACCTTTGGACCCCAAAATCAAAAGGGTTCTTTGGGGTGGGGTAGGGAACATATGTGTAATGTTTCAAGAAAATCCGATAAATCCTTTTGAAGTCACCATTGCTAGCTGCACAGAGTTGTCACTCAGGGTCCACTACATCAAGACTGTGTCTGTTCCCTGAGCTAAACAAAAAAGTAGAAATACTCAGAGTTTGTTCTAGTAACCTAATTAATATAAAATTAGTTCATACTGACTGTGCAGCCGTTGCCAGCACCTTTGATCTAAAGGTAGGGCTATTAAATTATTAGATCTCTTACATCTAAAGTGCTAATTTTAATGAACTTATTACTGATCAGGAATTTAGTATACTGTGTTTAACAGAAACATGGATTAAGCCAAATGAATATATATCATTAAACGAAGCTAGTCCTCCTAGATACAGTTACTGTACATATACCAGCCTCGTCTAACTGGCAGAGGAGGAGGCGTTGTGGTTATTTATAATGATTATCTAGGCGTAACACAAAAACCTGGTCATAAATTCAATATGTTTTAAGTTCTTCATACTAATATAATGTATGTAGCCTTGAAAAATAAATCTACCCAGTCAATTCCATTACTTATTATTTACAGGCCCCCGGGGCCATATTCTGAGTTTCTTTGTGAATTTGTGGATTTCATCTCAGATCTTATTTCCTTAAACAAAGCTTTAGTTGTTGGAGATTTTAATATTCACTTCATTAACCCAGAAGATCCTCTGAAAACAATATTTTTGTCCATTTTAGATTCAGTAGGGGTTAATCAGAATGTCATAGGACCAACCCATAATGGTAGTCACATTCTCAATCTAATACTAACATACGGGTTAAATATAGAAAATATAGTCACACTTTCACAGTCTGAAGTTACCTCAGATCATTATCTCATCTTCTTCAAAATATATCTTAGCAATAACATATGCACCTCACCTCATATGTATTGTATTAAACATACATTCACATCAACTACTGCAGAGTTTTATAAATAATCTCCCAGAGTTATCAACTTTGATTGGATCACTGTTAGACCCCACAGAACTTGATCAGGCAACTGAATGCTCCGAGTCAATGTTCTGCTATACTTTAGATAATGTAGTTCCACTTAAAAGAAAAATGATTAGAGATAAATATTAGCACCCTGGTATAACGATTACACTCACACTTTAAAACAGACCACTCGAAAATTAGAATGTAAATGGCGTCAAACAAAATTGGTAGCGTTCAAATTAGCATGGAAGGAGAGCTTCCTGAAGTATAGAAAAACTTTTAGTGCTGCTAGATCAACATATCTCTCCACCCTAATAGAGGATAACAAAAATAATCCTTGATTCATATTTAATACTGTAACAAAATTAACTAGGAAAAAGACCACTACAGACACATGCACACCTGCAGTATGTAGTAGCAACGACTTGATGAATTTTTTCACTGACAAAACTGAAAATATTTGGCAAAAAATTCAAGCTACTAATTTAAGGCCAGACAATTTAAGTAATCCTGTAGTTAACAATATACAGTAACTATCAGATCAGCAATCAGAATGTTTTACTCCCCTTAGAGAAATCAAACTAATTTCATTAATCTCCAAATCAAAATCTTCAGCTTGTGTAATAGATCCCTTACTTACACAATTCTTCAAACAGATAATACCAGAAGCAATTGAACCACTTCTAAAAATAATAAATTTTTCACTTCGAATTGGCTATGTACCTAAATCCTTTAAACTAGCAGTTATCAAACCCCTGATTAAAAAAACCTGACCTTGACCCCTGTCAGAGGTCCAATTATCAGCCAATATCAAACCTGCCCTTTATCTCCAAGATCCTAGAAAAAGATGTGGCACAGCAGTTATGCTCATATTTACATAGGAATAACATCCATGAGATGTATCAGTCAGGATTTAGACCTCATCATAGCACAGAGACAGCAGTGGTTAAAGTAGTAAATGACCTACTGTTAAAATCTTATCAGGGCTATGTCTCCCTGCTTGTATTGCTTGACCTTAGTGCAGCTTTTGACACCACTGACCATTCCATTCTCCTGGATAGACTAGAAAATGTTGTGGGAGTTAAGGGAACAGCCCTCTCCTGGCTCAGATCTTATTTAACTGATTGCTATCAGTTTGTTGATGTAAATGGTGATTTTTCTAGACATACTGAGGTAAAGTTTGGTGTTCCACAAGGCCTTAGGTCTTAGGCCCACTACTTTTTTCTTTATACATGTTACCTCTGGGTGACATTATTCATAAGCGTGGTATTAGTTTCCACTGTTATGCTGAGGACACACAATTGTATGTTTCTGCAAAGCCAGATGAGAGACATTAGACACTGGATGCTTATTAATGTCCTTCTGCTTAACTCTGACAAGACAAAAGTACTTGTACTAGGACCACATGCAGCTAGAAGTGGGTTTTCTGATTACATAGTACCTCTGAATCACGGGCGATTGCTCTAAGACAACAAGGGAGGCTCAGCCTCCTCTAAAAATTCTGGATCTGAAATAGCAATGTTATAACATTGCTATTTCAGATACAGAATCATAGAAATATATGTGCTCAACCCAACTACAGTGCGAAATCATTCCGTTATAACTTTCCCCAGTTTGCCTAAAGTGTGCGTGAGTTTTTCCCCCTTGTGACAGCACGATGCAGCCCAGCCTCAGTAGACTTCAATGGCATTTGGGAGCTATGCGCTTTCAATATCAAAATGCAAGACGGTTATTGGACAAATACTGCGAAAATGCCTGCCCACGGACTCCGAGCCTCACAGTGGGAGGGACATGGCAAAGCTTTCCGCGAGGAGACTGGTGATTGGTGAAAGCGGCCAGATATCTTCTTTGATTGACAGCTCGTTTCAAATATAGACAGGCAGGGGTGAATTTCAGTTCAGTCCCATGCGGATTCGCAAGTGGTGTAGTGTATTGTAAGAGATCAGCTTACAGTTCGATTTCATTCATTACATACGGTTTCTACCAGCTTTTTTAGTTTGTATATATTTTCATTGTAAATAAAGTGTAAATATAGTGTTGTCAAGTTTGCTATCTTAGTTCCAGAAATTTCGTTTATTTGAGTGACTGAACTTGAACTTGAGGGGGCTAGTCAGCTAGCAAGAAAGCTGCGCATGGATGCCAAGCATTGCTGATTTAATTTTAGCAAAGCCATTTGCCCAGGCCCGGCGCCGTGGGGGGGCGAAAGGGGGCGTCGCCCCCTCGTGGCTACAGCCCCGCCCCCTCAACGGAGACTCAGATCACTTGTTTTCTTAATTGTTATTGTGGGTGTATGTGTGAAATGCTGACACAGCCGCGCACACACCGACCTGTGATAAGGACAGGGGGCGGGGTCGTGCGGGCGAGGGTTTTACATGCACACTTACAGGTGCACTGTCTCTGCAATATGCAGTCAGTTTACGGGAGTAGTCTTTCCCCCACCGAATTAAACCAATTCAATCACAACATTGTGAATCCATTTTCTTTCTTTGTAGGCTAAGTTTATCTCCGTTTATGTTGGTGTATGTGTTCATATATGGTCCGCTTTGTGCGCAAATAGCGTAAGAATATGTGTCGTTGACGTCACCCTGGCCCATGCAGCGGGGGTGAAAATTCATCACTTCAGAGTGTTTAGTCCCCTACATGCCTAAACTGGGATCGCGGATTAAGTGGTTAGCGTTGACTTGGTGCGAGTCAGGAAGGCTATTACTGGTGCAGCCGCGGGGTCTGTTGATTTTTTTAAATTATGATTTTGGCCGCCGAGCCAAGTACCTTAGACTTGCATTGGCGTTTTGTTTTCATGCCGCGGAGCTATTTGTATGTATTTTAAATGTAAAGGACTTGCCTGTAGGTTTGTGTGTTGTTTTATGTTTGGCATCTTTCCGGTTGTACCGCGTGTCTGTGAGAAAATCGGAGGGGAGGGTTAACAGGTGGGCACGGGGGCTGATAAAGCGCAACTGCCCTGGTAATATGTCACATGATTTTCCCGGACTAAAGCAACCTTCGGGGCCGTGGTTTTGTGGTTGGCGCAGTTAATTGTTTGAAACACGTTGTCAGACCGCCATCACTACATGAAAAATATTTGCCCCCTTGCGATTTCTAATTGCCCCCTTAGTAAACTGTTCCTGGCGCCGGGCCTGCATTTGCCAGTCTTCCTTTCGAGGAAAAAATTTAAATTAAAGAGCAGGGTAGACCAACGCCTCAAATTGACTTGGTGAAAAAGGTAGGGAATAATACTCGTTCCTTTCAGCTCTCCTGGTACGAGAAAGTGAATTGGCTAACAGCAAGTGACCCACATCAACAACAGTAAATAGGCTACTTTAGTAATATGTCATGGATGGACCAAAAATATAGAATCTATTTAAAATGTTTATGCTGAGTATATTATATTGGAATATATATTTTTCTGGATATGAATTAAACACAGCTACAATTTGGAAAACATTTTTAAACAAAAAAACACAGCCGAGAACATTTCACACTACAGACCTGGATTAAAAGTGAAGGGTTATCAAAATTGTCAATAAAACATTTCTCAGTCAAAATAAGTAAAATATAGGGAAAGTGTCATTGAATGAAATGTGTGGCACCCAGCTCTATGTTTGGCTCCCCAAGGTCAGTGCTTGTGCCTATTCCAGAACACACTGCTGTTACTGCTGAGGTTCCTGACAAAGAGCTGCTTTCAATCATGATCAATTTTTAAACAACATGCCACAATTTTAAAATATAAAATGTTAAAACATACCCCCCCCAACACCACCATCATGTACTGTATATTGGACAGTAGGCTAATGGGCCAAAATAACCTGTTATTTCACAGTTTGTGACGCTGCCAACAATCAGCCAGATCAGAGGCAAGTGTATGGGCAAAATTGATGTGTTTTTTCTTTTAAAATCTGGAAATATCGTCACCGACCAGCCTCCCTGTTTGAAAGACTATCAGCCGCCACTGCTCTGAATGGCCTTTCTGTTTCTTCACACGCAGCAGAAAAAAACTTTGGGGTGATCGTTGACCCCAGTCTTTCATTTGAAACTTATATCGATAACATTACCAAGATAGCTTTCTTTCATCTCAGAAATATTGCTAAGATAAGAAATGTAATGTCACTACATAATGCAGAAAAAATAGTTCATGCTTTTGTTACTTCTACCGGTAGGTTGGCTTATTGTAATGCCTTACTGTCTGGATGTTCCAATAAGTGCATAAACAAGTTCCAGTTAGTTCAAAATGCAGCAGCAAGAGTCCTTACTAGAACTCAAAGATATGACCACATCACCCCTATCTTATCCACACTGCATTGGCTCCCAATCAAATTTCATATTGATTATAAAATACTACTGATGACCTTTAAAGCACTGAATGATCTCACACCACAGTGCCTAAGTGAACTTCTGGTCCTTTATGACCCGCCACGTCTACTTAGATCAAAAGGTGCAGGCTATCTGCTGGTACCTCATATAATGAAAGCTACATCAGGGGGCAGAGCCTTTTCTTACAAAGCCCCACAGTTATGGAACAGCCTTCCAAGTAGTGTTTGGGACTCAGACACAGTCTCAGTGTTTAAGTCTAGGCTGAAAACATATATGTTTAGTCAAGCTTTTTGTTAATAGTTTTTATTAGGTAAAGGAGTAGATCTGGAGGGACCTCGGGCATAGAGTGTTTTGGTAAATTTGGATGTATGGATGCTGTCAACCCTCCACTCTCACTCGCTCACTCAGGTTTGTTGATGGTGTAGTGGCCAGCTGCTTTATGCCCCAGGGTGCCCTCATGTCTGTGTTACCTTCTGGCTCTCCCCTTTTAGTTATGCTGTCATAGTTAGTTTTACTGGAGTCCCTGCTTGCACTCAGTGCAAAATGTATCCTGTTCTTACTCATTAGGTGACATTGGGCATACTTAACAACTTGTGTTTCCTCCCCCTGTCTCTTCCCTCTGTCTGTCCCTCTGAGTTACATGTTGATCCTGAGACACCAGTAAGATTCTGACCTCTTCTGCTCTTCAGACTTGCCTGATCCATCCTGATGCTCTACATCTGGCTGGAGTCTCATCTCATTGCTCCTGTAGAGGACGGCCCCATATGGACAGTCAAAACTTGCACTTGGAAGATGGCTCTGGACACTTACAGTAATATGTTTATGTCTAAGGACTACAGTTGACTTGCTAACTTTCGTACTACAGTTGTCATGAACATTTTTGCACTCAAGTTTCCATCAATGAACAGTTTATAACTTCAACAAAACAGACTTCATGTTAAAACTATAATGATTTTCCTGGTTTTACAGTTATACTTTGTGACTATACAGGACACACTTATAGAAGCGAGTTATTTATAATCACACTATCTGTTATCACCCAAATGAGGATGGGTTCCCTTTTGAGTCTGGCTCCTCTCGAGGTTTCTTCCTCATGTTGTCTGAGGGAGTTTTTCCTTGCCACCGTTGCCACAGGCTTGCTCATCAGGGATAGATTAGGGATAAAATTAGCTCATGTTTAAAGCCTTTAATTTTCTGTAAAGCTGCTTTGCGACAATGTCTATTGTTAAAAGCACTATACAAATAAATGCAACTTGGCTTAACTTGACATGCAGCTAATTCAACACAGCAACAGGTTCTCTTACGTTGAACCTCTTCATTACAAGAAAAACAGGCAAGCGTAACAGAATAAATAAAAACACTTTGAAGTGGTAATATGTTACGATCAATTTTACATATTGTAATTTTCATATTTTGTGGAATCCAGCCACTGGGGGTGCATAAGTGTACTCTTGGTGCCGGTCCCAAGCCTGGATAAATTGGAGAGGGGGGTGTCAGGAAGGGCATCCGGCGTAAAACTGTGCCAAATCTAACATGCGGATTGAAAAGGGAAATACCATACCGGATTGGTCGGGGCCCGGGTTAACAACAACCACCTCCGGTATTGTTGGTCAACAGGGTGCCGGTGGAAAGTATGCTACTGTTGTGTCAAAACAGAGAAAGAAAAGGCGGGGAGGCATGTTAGGAGAGAGCGTGAAAGATGGAAGGGAAGGAGCTTAGAATTGAGGGTAGGAACACTGAATGTGGGAACGTTAACTGGCAGAGCGAGAGAGTTAGCAGATATGATGGAAAGAAGGAAGTTGGACATTTTGTGTGTGCAGGAGACGAGGTGGAAAGGAAGCAAGGCCAAGAACATTGGAGGTGGATGCAAGTTGTTTTATTATGGAGTCAATGGAAAGAGAAATGGTGTTGGTATTGTTTTGAGGGGAGAGTTGGTCAACAGTGTGATTGATGTGAAGAGGGTGTCAGAGTGATAGGCATGAAGTTGGAGATTCAAGGAGTGGTAATCAATGTTGTGTGTGCATATGCCCCACAGGTTGGATGTGAGAATGAAGAGAAAGAGTCTTTCTGGGAAAAGATGGATGAAGTGGTAGAAAGTATACTGAGGGAGGAGCGCATGCTGATACTGTAGGAGCAGATTTCAACAGACATGTTGGCGAAGGGGGGCGGCATGGTGATGTAGTGGTTAGCGCTGTCGCCTCACAGCAAGAAGGTCCGGGTTCGAGCCCTGTGGCCGGCGAGGGTCTTTCTGTGTGGAGTTTGCATGTTCTCCCCATGTCCGCGTGGATTTCCTCCGGGTGCTCCGGTTTCCCCCACAGTCCAAAGACATGCAGGTTAGGTTAACTGGTGACTCTAAATTGACCGTAGATGTGAATGTGAGTGTGAATGGTTGTCTGTGTCTATGTGTCAGCCCTGTGATGACCTGGCGACTTGTCCAGGGTGTACCCCGCCTTTTGCCCGTAGTCAGCTGGGATAGGCTCCAGCTTGCCTACGACCCTGTAGAAGGATAAAGTGGCTAGAGATAATGAGATGAGGGGAGATGAGATGTTGGCGAGGGAAACAGAGGATATGAGGGCATGATGGGCAGATATGGTGTAAGAGAGAGAAATGTGGAAGGGCAAATGGTGGTTGATTTTTCAAAGAGGATGAATTTGGCAATAGTCAATACATCGAGAAGAAAGAGCAGCACAGGGTGACATTTAAGACTGGAGGAAGATCTACACAGGTGGACTATATACTCTGCAGAAGGGGTAACCTGAAGGAGAGTGAAGACTGTAAAGTGATGGCAGGGGAGAGTGTAGCTAGACAACATCAAGTGGTCACGTGCAGGATGAGTGAAAGAGGAAGCATGAAATAGTGCAGCCGAAGATTAAGTGGTGGAAACTAAAAGAGGTTGAGCATCAGATGGAGTTTAGGGAAGAAATGAGACAAGCATTGAGTGGTCATGGAAGTCTGCCAAAAGATTGGGATACTACTGCTATACTAGTGAGAGGCAGCAAGGAAGGTGCTACGGTGGTCATCGGGAAGGAGAAAGGAAGACAAGGAGACATGGTGGTGGAACAAAGAAGTGCAGGAAATTATAAAAGAGAAGAGGCTAGCAAAGAAGAATTGGGACGATCAGAGAGATGAGGAAAGCAGGCGGTTATACAGAGAGATGAGACAGAAGGCAAAAAGAGCAGTAGCGAAGGTGAAAGCAGATGCATACCAGGAGTTGTACGAAAGACTGGAGACCAAAGAAGGAGAGAAAGACCTGTACAGACTAGCTAGGCAGAGAAACAGGGAAGTGAGGGATGTACAGCAGGTAAGAGTGATGAAATATGTAAATGGAAATGTGCTGACAAACAAAGAGAGTGTATTAAGAAGGTGGAAAGAGTACTTTGAGGATTTATTAAATGAGGAGAATCCAAGAGAGAAAAGGTCAGATTCGTTGGAGACAGCAAATCAGGAAGTAGAGTTGGTTAGTAAGGATGAGGTGAGGGCAGCCAGGAAAAGAATGAAGACTGGGAAAGCAGTTGGACCAAATGGTATCCCGATTGAGGCTTGGAGATGTTTGGGTGAGACAGCTGTGGAGTTCCTAACGAGACTGCTTAATCAGATCCTAGAGAATGAGAAAATGCCAAATGAATGGAGAAAGAATGTGCTAGTCCCAATATACAAGGATAAGGGAGATGTACAGAGCTGCAGTAATTACAGAGGGATAAAATTGATGAGCCATACCATGAAGTTATGGGAAAGGGTATTGGAGGCGAGATTGAGAAGAGAGGTAGCAATCTGCGAACAGCGGTATGAATTTATGCCAAGGAAGAGCGCATCAGATGCAATTTTTGCTTTAAGAATGTTAATGGAGAAGTACAGGAAAGGCCACAGAAAGCTCCATTGTGTTTTTGTAGACCTGGAGAAGGCATACAACAGAGTGCCAAGAGATGAGTTATGGTATTGTATAAGAAAGTGTGGAGTGAATGAGAAGTATATTAGAGTGGTGCAAGACATGTATGAGAACAGTGAAACAGCAGTGAGGTGTGCAGTTGGAATGACTGAATGGTTCAAAGTGAAGGTGGGACTTCATCAAGGATCTGCTTTGAATCCTTTCTTGTTTGCCATAGTGATAGATAGCTTGACGGATGAAGTGAGGAAAGAGAGTGCAGGCAGGGTGGAGCAGTTGGAGAAGGATTTTGGGAGTCATTTGTGATAAGAAAGTCCCAGCAAAAATGAAAGGTAAGATGTATAAGACGGTAGTGAGACCAGCTATGATGTATGGATTAGAGACAGTACCCTTAACGAAGAAACAGGAGGCAAAGTTGGAGGTGGCAGAGTTGAGGATGTTAAGGTTTGCGATGAGAGTGACAAGGTTGGACAGGATAAGGAACAAGCACATCAGAGGGACAGCACATGTGGAGAGCTTGGGAATTAAGCTAAGAGAGATGAGACTGAGATGGTATTGGGACATCCTGAGAAGAGATGCAGAACATGTTGGAAGGAGAATGTTGAGGATGGAGCTGCCAGGCACACGAAAACGACGAAGGCCAAAGAGGAGATACATGGATGTGGTGAGAGAGGACATGAAAGTGGCAGGTGTGGTAGAGAAGGATGCGGAAGACAGGGAGCAATGGAGACGAAAGATCCGCTGTGGTGACCCCTAATTGGGAGCAGCCAAAAGAAGAAGAAGAATTATCATATTTTGTGGGAGAAGGGTTTGTAATCATCATATTTTTTGGGAGAATGGTATTTTTTCCATGTATTCACTCAAATACAGGGTATGACATTGTGTTTGTTACACAGATAACGTTATCGGTTTATCGTCAATGTCACATTGTTTTATCACAGATATTCTCAGTGAGCTGTGAAGAGAAGCAGGAACTGCTGTTTAGCAGGTCACATCATTGTTGCTCTGCATGATGTTTCAACTAATTAAATACCAATGATGTGACACCCAGAAATGCTCTGAATTTTAACATGTTGTAATGAGTTGTATACTGTATTTAACATACTGTTACAGAAGGTTGTGAAATAGAAAGTGTGTGTGTGTATCTGCTGATTGTGTACAGAGAAAGATTTAGATTTTTGTGTTTTAACTTAAAGTAAGAATTTGAACTACTGTTAAAAAAGGGGGCTTGTGGCAGGTTAAACTACTCATAGAGAAAAAGAGAGTGCATGATAAAAAGGGAATGGGCCTCATTCATCAGTCTGTTAGTAAAGTTGTATGTAAATGTTTCTGTACACCAAACCAAACTAAAAATTTCCACTGGATTTACTAAAGTTTCAGGAAGGCTGAGTTTCTTCATTCTTTTGTACATATGTTGATTACCTGGAATGCAATGCATTTTCCAAACACAGCAGAAGAAAGGCAGAAGTGCACAATTATTTTGACTTACTTCCATGTCAGTAAAATATCTAGCAGTGTAACAGTCCCTGAAAAGGTCAAACGTTAGAGACAAATTTCAGAAAATGTGCATTGAGTCTTGTGGCAGCGGGGGCGTGGTCAAGCATCAGTCTGTGACAGGAGGGAGGAGTCAGGGAAGGTAAGTGGCAGAATCACTACACCTGATGTCTGTTAATCTGTGTTTGTGTGTCTTCCACAGTGACCGCGCCCTATATAAGGAGAGAGAGAGCAGAGGAAGGAAGCTCTCTTCCCAACCAGACGACTTGTTCTGGGGTGCGCCCCACACACTGGAGGACGGCCTGGTGCAGGTCTATGTAGACCAGCCGGCTGTTGGCGGGGAGCTGTAGTGCGCCAGCTGTGCCTCGCCCGTTAGCAGGGGGGAGGAGGCGTGCCGCGCGCTGTTCCACCGGCCAGCCCCAGGCCTCTGCTGCTTGCTCAAAGAGCGCTAGGAAGGCCTCGGGGTTGTCATGCGGGCCCATCTTCGTTAGGGTGAGGTGGGGAGGGCCCGCGGCAGTGGAGGAGGTGCCGGAACGCCTGACGATCTTCCTGTTGCGCCAGCACCAGGGCCTCGAACCTTTGCTCTTGCTCCTTTCGGAGGGCGATCAGCGCCTGGTGCTGGCTCTCTGTAGGGCCGTGGCGAGGGCGTGGATCAGGTCCGTGAAGGGGGAGGACTCTATGGGGCTATTCTCCTCTGTGCTCCGGTCCCGGGTTTCGGCACCGCTGTAGTATAAGAGCGGATGGGTGGAGCACAGAAGTACGGCAGGCCAGAACTGAGTTCCAACAAAAACTTTAGCTTTTCAGCTTTTATACTCACAGCCATACACACACATGTCATCTGGTTGGGGAGAGAGCTTCCTTCCTCTGCTCTCTCTCTCCTTATATAGGGCGCGGTCACTGTGGAAGACAAACACAGATTAACAGACATCAGGTGTAGTGATTCTGCCAGTTACCTTCCCTGACTCCGCCCTCCTGTCACAGACCGCCGCTTGACCACGCCCCCGCTGCCACAAGTCTAAATTAAGTGAGGGGAATAGAAAATGGGGTAATGTGAAAATGGAGGTGGAAAATTCTACATTGTACCCAGGTGATCACACACACCAACACACCAAGCATGTCACACAGGGAAACTGTTCTTCTTAAATTGGTTAAAGTGTGTCAGCTGACATGCTGGAAGTGTCGCACAGCCTTGAAAGATGATGACATAGCAAATGGAATTGATTTATAAGCCATCTTTCATCCTCAAAAAAAAAAAATCACACCAGTCTTTAAACATCCTTTCTCTCATAAGCATGACCTTAATCTTCCATCAGCTGAGGCATTTGTTTATGGCCTGTAACAATGTGCAGACAGCCCAACCTTCTGCAGTTTATATGCAGCACTTCTTTTACTACTGAATGACTAGTTTTATTTATCTTAATTTATTTTTCATATTCATTCACTTATACCAATAACACAAGATGACTGGGTTTCAGAAAATTTTCTTTATGGTGTTCTTACTCTGATGTAGTGAACTAACATGAGGATGTGACTTCTATAAGTCATTCTGGATAAAGGTGTCTGCTAAATGTGGTAAGCATAATAAAAATAAGCAATATGCAAATGATATGATTTGAAGTTAATTAAGTTGAGATTTAGATTAGTTAGTCTTTTTTTGCATAAATTTATGCACACACTGGAGCATGAATAGGATATGAATGTTTTTATACAAATTATCCATTTATATCCAGCTTGATAAATGATGCACAATTTTAGCAGAAAGTGACAAACCCTAGCAATTATGCTCCAAGATTGAGACCTGGTTTGCACACTTTGTCTTTAAAATAGGAGTCATGTTTAAAATAATAATAATAATTTCCCATTATATTTAGAAAATGAAAGTAAATCACTGGTCCTTCTGCTTGTTGATGCAAATCTGCTGGATTTGTTTGGTTGCTTGAAAATATACTATGTGCCATTCCACAGCTTTATGCACTGGTGTGAGACTGCTATAAATAAACATTAGTGTTAAGCCCAAACCAGTCCCAAATCAGTCCACAGTTTAGTCCTCAATCCAGCTCTCAAATCAGCCTTCAAGATAGTCCTCAATGCACTGCTCATATCGGCCCTTAATCAGTCTGTCAAGTCAGTGCAAGATAACCGTGAACCCAATCCCCCCTCAACTTCGCTGTCTACTAAACCCTGAACTCAGTCTTCAACCCATTAATTACATCCTAAATACAACCCTATAGGGGCTTTTCAGTGATGTCACAGATTTTTGTTTTTCATGCGGCATCCATCATATCACTGGGCAAACAAACATAACCATGACAGTTAATGAAAATTGAGACAACTGCAGTCAGTACAATCTCTCTGAAACAATTAAAAATATATATTATGTCAGCAGATCGTGTTACATTGATAAGCTGAAACATACAGGCATCACATATCCATATAATTTACCCACAAATGTATTTATTTATTATTTATTCTGCCCACTGCTCTGGGTATGTGTATGTGTGCATGTGTGTGTTCACTGCTTCAGATGGGTTAAATACAGAGGAGGAATTTCACTGTGCTTGAGTGTGCATGTGACAAAAATAAAGGCTTCTTTGTCTTCTTCTTAATTTACCCACAAATGTGTTTATTCCACTTGAAAAGTGTTTGGCAAAGCAGCTACTGGATTTACAATACTACAACATCCTGAACTATTTAGTATTTGGGACTTCCAAATACACTGGAGAGACGCTAAAGGCATACCAAAGTATAGATGGCTACCAATATTTCAAGGTAGGTTTCGTGCATGCCAGAATGTTATGGAAATTCCCAATAAAGAAAATTACCTTATTATGACAAAGGTAAGCTCAAATGTGGACTTCTAATAGTAATAAACGAGACTGTCGATGACGATGTAGCTCACTCCAGCCCTGTCTAGTCCAGAAAGAACGATCTAAAGTGAGCCACCTTGTGCAATAAATGTTGCAAGCTATATACAAGCTATATATAGAAGCTATATACACCCCATACCTGTCAACCCTCCCGTTTTTCCCGGGAAATCCCTTATTTTGACTTATTTCCCACTGTCTTCCCGTTTTTTTATTTTCCCGAAAATATCCCATATTTTCACATTATATAAAAGTCGGTAGGTCCAGAATTCATGACGCGCCTCTGACAGGAGTTTACAGCAGGAAGTCGGGCCATGAATTCACGTCCCCGCCCTCTCCAGTACAGCAGGTGGCAGTCTAGTAATTACACATTGATTTTAATTGCATGTCTGTGAAGAAGACTGTCAGAACCATAGCGCTAGTCTGACCCATAGATTTACATAGAAGACTAGATTCCTTCCGCACAGGGTGGCCATCTTAAGGCCACTGGCCGATGGACACAAAACGTATGCAAAAAGGACACAGCGGACGAGCAAAATTTCGGGGGTGGCGCTATCCGTTTTCATCCGCTCCAGAAATGGACAAAATTGGCGAAAATTTGCGAAAACAGAACGGAAAAGAACGGACGTGGGTAGTATATAGCGGGGATGTTAAACACATGTTCATAGGAAGCCTAGCGGATGAAAGCGGATGGAAGTGGATGACAGCTCCGAAGGGGTTACCGGTGATAACTGAGAAGCGGACGCATAGCAGAAAGAGCGGATGCATAGCGGATGAAGGGGATGCATCACGTACGCCTAACGGAAACAAAGGGGATGTTGCGTGGATGTATATCGGATGCAGACCGTTCACTGCGCATGTGGGGGGTATGAATTGCGTCTGCTCCGCGGATATAAAGGGATGCAGCACGCACGCCGTCAGCATAAAGCGGAAAGACGTGCTCGCGGCTACATCGATACATCTCTACTACTAGATGATTTTCTCCCCCTTTTTATACAAAATATCGATTGTCCGCTAGGTGTCCTTCTACATACTCTAGACATACTCCAGACATCCTAAATATACGAGATACATCCCAGATATAAACGCTTTGTCCGTTTTGAATACTTTATATACGAGATGCATACGCTTACATCCTTTCTATTTCCGTGCTACTAACGATGAATAGATGTTTCATGTACCTTATCTTTCCTCCCTCTTTCCGTTTTCAGCTGCAGCGGATGTGAGTTGCGAGGATGCCCAGAGGATGCAGAGAGGATACAGCAGACGTTTAACGGATGATAACGGACATAGAATGTTTGTTGCTTGTATATGTCGTGGATTTACATCGTACACGGCGGAAAGTTCATCCGTTCTAAAAGTTTTGTGCAGCTCAAAACTTTTTGCGCGGATGAAATCACAGTGGACGGATGCTCGATGGATAGAGCGTATGAAGCATGTATGCAATGAGTACACAACGGATGCATAGCGTTTTCCAACGGATGGCAAAGATTTTTTTACGTTTTACATCCTCTTTGCATCCGTAAGTGCAGTGGGACCGGGCCTTTACCACAGACAAGGGGTATGAACATAGACATCCTATGGGTATGAAGACTTACGCAAGCACAGCACTCACATTATGATTTACAGGAAATCAAAGTACTGACTTTGATGACAAGCTGATGTGTGTGTCTGTTTTAATTGTAGATGTTTATATCAGTATGTTTAGTTTTGTTTTAACTGCACATTGGAGCCTAGTCAAATTAAATTTCAATCTTCTGTGCTAACATATATTGACTTTGACATGATAATCAGCTTTGAATGTTCTTTTTGTAAATGTAAAGATATCTTTTTATCCTTGGAAGTATAACCACATGTGATTAATTAAGTGCTTTTTTGTCACAAACTACCGTGAGTCGCTGTCACTGTTTTATACTATTACTTACTCGGGCAGTGCATTTGTTATTATGCGATGATGTGAGTTTACATTTGTTATTATGCTATAATGTGAGTGCATTAGGTTTTTGAGGTGGATGAAGTATTTCTGAAGTTTCAGAAGTGAGTAAGCTGTTTATTTAACTTTAGCTTCCCCTACGGCCCTATCACATGTAAAAATATTTTCACTAAAAATTGGAAATAAATTGTATGGTTATTTGTCCTAAGGCCACAGTTATCCATAAGTATGCAGTGTTAGGCTTCTCACAGCATAAGAATTTCAGCATGCATCCTGTCTTACAGTCTGTAGTATACTGAAATATTTTCGCCAAGCTATGCGTATTTTTTTTAAACATAAAATGATTATTCATCATTAATATCATAAATACATACTTCCGTTTGTTTGTTTTTTTATTAACAAACCAAACCGTTTGAATATTGATTGAAATTTGAGGAAGTTACGATCATCTGAAAAGTACATATCGCTACCAACACAATGTAATGGGTAAGCCAGCTCTCTGAGGTAAGATGGCCTCCATGTGCGGATGTTCGACTTCGTTGACGGGCAACGGGGACGAGGCATCTAGTCTTCTAGGTCACTGCTCGGAACTTCTCACAAAACTAAAAGATGATCGTAATTCTTTCCTCAGGGAGCGAGTTTCAGTAGACGGCGAGACTAGAGACATGAATAAAGAAAGGAGCGAGGCAAAACCAAAAAAGGTGTATTGCCGCTACTTGCCCAAATGGCAGGACGAATTTAATTTTGTGAAGAAAAGTCAGTTCGATTACTGACTTTCTGAAATTTTCAGAAAGTTCGACTTTCCGAAATTTTCCCTTATTTTGAGTTAAAATCTGGGAAATATCCCTTTTTTTCAAACCTCAAAGTTGACAGGTATGATACACCCTAGGAATACCGACCTATTTGCCAGAAAGAATCCAAAACGGCAAGGAATTGACCGAGAATAAGTGATTTTTGTTGAATTGCTCATTAAGGCTTAATTAGTCCATAACTTCATTAATAACTGTAATAAAGTAAATTTGGGTAGAAGTTATATGCACCCTAGGTACCCCTAACTTCATGCCAGAAAGAATCAAAATTGGTGAAGAATTGAGGGAGAAGAAGTGATTTGTGTGGAAACTGCTCGTTAGAGCTTAATTACTCCATATCTTCATTATTAATTGCAATTATGCAAATTTGGGTAGAAGCTATATGCACCCCAAGCAGACCTACCTTCCTGCCAAAAAGAATAAAAATCAGTGAAGGATTGAGAGAGAAGTGATTTTTGTGAAATGTGAACGACGCTAGACAGACGCTGGATGACAGACAATGGCCATACAACGGACAAGACACGATGACATAAGCTCATTGCCTGTCAGCCAGATTAGCTAACAAGCCAAATCTAGCATGTTTTTATTGTGTTGAGCCTAGTCTACATTTTCAGTACATAACAAACATGCTGCTAGTCTCATCAAGCATTCAGTCTAATAAAATATGTTGCGTCCAAAGCCCACATCCAGATCTACATTTTAACATTCATACAATTGCCATTTGGTATGTTTTTTTGTAGTGCAGTAGAGCTGCTAAATATGACATGCTTGTGTATGTACCAGTAGACTGTACTGAGTCGTGCCAGACCATGCAATCTGTTAAAAACTTTACTATCTAGACCAAAGTTCTGTCCATGTTAAACCAACTTATAGACTTGTTGAATGTTTATTTGAGTACACCAAGGCTAGATCTAGATCTACGGGATTTTTATAACTGAATGGCCTTGAGCTAGAAAAATGTGAAAGGCCCCTATAGTCAGCTCTTAGGTCCTCAACTCAGCCATCAAATACAGCTCACTGCCTCATTTCATTCAGCCCAGATGAACTTGCATATATATATATATATATATATATATATATATATATATATATATATATATAATGGCCAACACTACTCAATATTTGGCCTACGGTACTACTCAATATTTTCACACTGTCAAGAATTCATACAAGCCACAAAGTGTACAGAGACTGCTGTAAACTGCGAGCTTCCATCTCACAGGGTTGAAACACTAGTTAAAATAAATGTCCATAATTTTGTAAGTCAGATTTCTGTTTCAAAACCATTCAGAAAAATAATTATGGGATTGATCTTCAACTGTTTTTGCCTTGTTTCTGTTGATACTGGCCTAGACCTCATTTTACTGTAGATCCAGATTTTATGAGATATAATAAAATACACAAGGAATAACACTATAGCAGCTGTAAACAGTGTCACAGCAGCAGATACAGATCCAAGTGCAGGGTAAGACAGCTTTATCAGAATCCAGATCTTCAGGAAAAATTATAAACAGTGAACAGGCTAGAGTCAGGCAATCAGCAACAACCTGAATTAGGCAAAGACTAAAAAATGTGGAATCTGAAAACAATAAACAAGATCAGAAAGCAGATCAGGGCTGCCAACTTTTCGAAATTCCTTGGAGTGAGATTTTTTTTTTTTGGGGGGGGGGTCGACGGCAAAATTTTTCCGCACACCATGCAGTAAGTGGGAATTTTGTATTCAGTTTGATATTCACTTGTTCCCCTGCATTCTGGTGTTTTGTTTGTGGGTCGTCCAGCTGGAGATGGACAATGGGGGGGGGGGGGGGGGGGGGGGTTTGAGATGTTGGATTTAGTAGATGTTCCTGCATTCTGGTGGATTTTTGGAGTGGCCTGCTGTGCCATACCTACATTCTTACACACCCTGACTTGCCAGGCCTTCAGCTTGTGGCCAACAAAAGCACCAAGTTTTGGCTTAAAATCCCCCACACTAAAAAACTACAGATGACTGCCAATGTTCCTGTAGCCCTATAGACCTGTGTTTCAGATTTAAAGGCGAGTTCATGTTTGAAAATATTTCATCAGCTAAGCCTAAACACCTTCTGAATTGAAACTAAATGTTAAGTTTTTAATAACTGTTGCAAAAAATAAGATTGTCCCTCACTGACTATTCATTATTCATTTAAGGGCTTTCCCCACCACTGGGTTCAGCAGAAGATTGGCATGGGGAAAAATATCAACAGCAAAAGAACAAATAAAATGCTTAAACAGTAAGCAAAATGTGCATGTGCTACAAGAAACATTAAAATGATTAAGTTTGAACAGTATTGAAACACAAAAAGTTGAACTTTGGCCATAGGTGGGAATGTGCACACAAAGTTGGGCTTAAAAATTTTGGTCATACTTAAATAAGCTATATTAATATATTTCTTATTAATTTATTTCTTATCTATGTTTCTTATTAGTAATAGCGCATTCGTCAGGGCCTGTTATCTGACAAATATTCTCTACCTGTCTTGCCCTCTTTGAGACCCTGTCTCCTCAGTATATTGTTCTCTGTCTTTTTTTTTAATTATTCACAAGTTCAAGTTCTTTGATATTACAGGTGACCATGCTTTATTTACTTTAACTGAGCAATTACATACATCATAAATAATTAAAAATAAATACCCTGTAAATAAACAATAGGTATGGTGGCTAATGGCTCTTCTTGCATTTGTAATATTATCTCTTACATGCTTTATTTTACAACATTTCCAGTATGGCTTCAAATAAAGTCATAAAGTATGATAACATACAGTAAACAAACTAAAAATGCACCTTAATAAACGTGTGCTAAGGAGGTGCTCTCCTGTGCTGCTTGTTGGGGAAGATAGAGGCTGTGGCACGGCAGTAGGCCTATAATGATTTAGCATGCCTAGTACACAGCTCTCGATATGGCATTAAATATTCTCACAACACTTATAGGCTAATACGATTAAGAAACTTTATACAAGTTCATAATTGCGCCAAGGGCGGCACGGTGGTGTAGTGGTTATTGCTGTCGCCTCACAGCAAGAAGGTCCTGGGTTCAAGCCCCGGGGCCGGCGAGGGCCTTTCTGTGTGGAGTTTGCATGTTCTCCCCGTGTCCGCGTGGGTTTCCTCCGGGTGCTCCGGTTTCCCCCATAGTCCAAAGACATGCAGGTTAGGTTAACTGGTGACTCTAAATTGACCGTAGGTGTGAATGTGAGTGTGAATGGTTGTCTGTGTCTATGTGTCAGCCCTGTGATGACCTGGCGACTTGTCCAGGGTGTACCCCGCCTTTCGCCCGTAGTCAGCTGGGATAGGCTCCAGCTTGCCTGCGACCCTGTAGAAGGATAAAGCGGCTAGAGATAATGAGATGAGATAATTGCGCCAGGTACACCACAAATTGGTGTGCATATGCACAAACCTGTCTGAGACACCCGTCTTCAACTCGGATACCTTCTTCTCCCTCCTCTTCCTCTAAATTGACGGTAGGCAATTATCCAACTTCCAGCGAGTGCAGCATCATTAGATGTGCCACCTACCATAGGGGAGTGTGTACAGAAGGGAGCACCTCTCTGCCTGTTTAGCCGTGCATAAGGCGTAATTGATCGATCGCAAGTGGTTGGCGCGACGCAATGGGTAGCCTAGATCAGATAGATAAACCAGGTTTTTTTCTAGCGTGAGAAATTGGAGGTATGACGTGTGAGCGTGTGAAAACAATCAAATGCGTGTCTCACGCTCATTGCGTGAGAGTTGGCAGCCCAGAAGCAGATAGACTATGACTTGATAAAAGGCTTGGTAACAACAGGTAATGAAACACTGAGCATATACTTTGCAGTTTGTGAATGGATATGAGTCCTTATGTTATGTGAGTGTGTAATTGCGTCCAGGTGACTGTGATGAGGTGTACTAGAATGTGGGTAAAGGGAGTTCGAGTCCTTGGTGGCCATGTTTGTAGGCCAAGTGGGGTTATGGGATGTGGAGTTCAACACTGAATCAGGAATAGACATAAGAAGCAGTCATTCCCTTACCAGCGTCTCTTACTTTCAGTCTTTCAGTGGAAAATTAATCCACATCTTCTAATTCAAGAAGTATTAGAAGATTGTATTAGGTGTATTGTTATTTAGTATTGCTGGGTAGGACACATTGTATGTCAGTGCTGATTTACTTATAATTAGATGCAAGATAAAGCCAATAGATGTAAGCTAATAAGCTATGTTACAGTTGCATACAAACAGTTAAGACTTTAATTTCTAATCACTCGCCTTGTTTCCTGCATTTTCTTGCTACACTCTGCTTTCGCTCCCAAGTCCAGAGGTCAACCTTTTCTCTTTCACAAAACACAAGTGAAAGGTGTTTGACAAATACATAAATTTCATAGTTTTCACATTAAGTTCATTAGGGATTCGTTTAATTTTAACATTTAACTTTTTTAGTATTTTATCTCATCTTATTGAGCAGCACTAAACACGGGCGATTGCTCTAAGACAACGAGGGAGGCTCAGCCTCCTCTAAAAATGACGAACATCGTGTAGGATGAATTGCGCTAAGCTTATGTTATAGCCGACCTTATAACATTGCTATTTCAGATCCAGAATCATAGAAATATATGTGCTCAACCCAACTACAGTGCGAAATCATTCCGTTATAACTTTCCCCAGGTTGCCTAATGTGTGCGTGAGTTTTTCCCCCTCGTGACAGCGCGATGCAGCCCAGCCTCAGTGGACTTCAGTGGCATTTGGGAGCTATGCGCTTTCAATATCAAAATGCAAGACGATTATTGGACAAATACTGCAAAAACGCCCGCCCACAGACTCCCACGGACTCCCAGCCTCAGTGGACTTCAATGGCATTTGGGAGCTATGCGCTTTTCAATCTCAAAATGCAAGACGATTATTGGACAAATACTGCGAAAACGCCCGCCTACGGACTCCCAGCCTCAGTGGACTTCAATGGCATTTGGGAGCTATGCGCTTTTCAATATCAAAATGCAAGACGGTTATTGGACAAATACTGCGAAAACGCCCACCCACGGACTCCGAGCCTCACAGTGGGAGGGACATGGCAGTTTCCGCGAGGAGACTGGTGATTGGTGAAAGCGGCCGGATATTTTCTTTGATTGACAGCTCGTTTCAAATATAGACAGGCAGCAGTGAATTTCAGTTCAGTCCCATGCGGATTCGCAAGTGCTGTGGTGTGTTGTAAGAGATCAGCTTACATTTCGATTTCATTCATGACATACGGTTTCTACCAGCTTTTTTAGTTTGTATATATTTTCATTGTAAATAAAGTGTAAATATAGTGTTGTCAAGTTTGCTATCTTAGTTCCAGAAATTTTGTTTATTTGAGTGACTGAACTTGAACTTGAGGGGGCTAGTCAGCTAGCAAGAAAGCTGCGCACGGATGTCAAGCATTGCTGATTTAATTTTGGCGAAGCCATTTGCCAGTCTTCCTTTCGAGGAAAAAATTAAAATTAAAGAGCAGGGTAGACCAACGCCTCAAATTGACTTGGTGAAAAATGTAGGGAATAATACTCATTCCTTTCAGCTCTCCTGGTACGAGAAAGTGAATTGGCTAACAGTAAGTGACCCACATCAACAACAGTAAATAGGCTACTTTAGTAATATGTCATGGATGGACCAAAAATATAGAATCTATTTAAAATGTTTATGCTGAGTATATTATATTGGAATATATATTTTTCTGGATATGAATTAAACACAGCTACAATTTGGAAAACATTTTTAAACAAAAACACAGCCGAGAACATTTCACACTACAGACCTGGGTTAAAAGTGAAGGGTTATCAAAATTGTCAATAAAACATTTCTCAGTCAAAATAAGTAAAATATAGGGAAAGTGTCATTGAATGAAATGTGTGGCACCCAGCTCTATGTTTGGCTCCCCAAGGTCAGTGCTTGTGCCTATTCCAGAACACTCTGCTGTTACTGCTGAGGTTCCTGACAAAGAGCTGCTTTCAATAATGATCAATTTTTAAACAACATGCCACAATTTTAAAATATAAAATGTTAAAATATACCCCCCCCCCAACACCACCATCATGTATATTGGACAGTAGGCTAATGGGCCAAAAGAACCTGTTATTTCAGTTTGTGACCCTGCCAACAATCAGCCAGATCAGAGGCAAGAGTATGGGCAAAATTGATGTGTTTTTTCTTTTAAAATCTGGAAATATCGTAACCGACCAGCCTACCCTGTTTGAAAGACTACCAGCCGCCACTGACACTAAAGTATCTCCAAAGTGATGACTGTATGGTACACAAGGCCAAACTATGTCACTTGTTCAACAAAAATAATCTGGAGCTCAGAGGTGGGTAGTAATGTGTCATGTTTACTCCAATACATGTACTTAAAGTCAAACAAAACCCCAAAATAAACACTGTTTGCAAATCACAGCAAGTGCCTTGATGTGCGGCCCCTGCCCCACCACCACCACAAGCAGGTTTAAATTAAAAATAAGACTTTAAAATAACAATTGATCCATTTTAAAAGCTATGATATTGCTAAAAATAGGCTTAACTGGCCACAGCCATTTGCACTGAAACTGGATATCCGCTTGTGACTTAACTAATACACTAGTATGCCATTTCCCTTAGTAACACAGAGCCATCAAATAATGGCTTCTAATTCTAAAAAAAATCCCAGGTGATGGAGCACACTACTCTTGTGTGTGTGTGTGTGTGTGTGTGTGTGTGTGTGTGTGTGTGTGTGTGTGTGTGTGTTCACTGCTTCAGTTATTTTTCAGCTAAATGCTTGACACTCCAGCATCTTTCGGGTTGTTGCAACAATTTAAGAAGCGATATATATCCACAAGATTTTCTCAGTCCAGGGAAGTCACGTGGCATGTAAGTGACATCACAATCTCGGATTCTCTTGCATAATTTGTATTCAGAGCACAATATTTGAACCTCTGAGAGAATGAGCTGGCAGCGCCCAGGGATATTGTTTTTCTTTTAGAATAAAATCTGTACACAGTATACAGGTACAAATATGAACAAGTGAACACTCTAACATGTTTTATATGGACATTATCTGTCAGTATAAAGGAGTTTATTTTTTGGGGTTTGTTTGCCTTGAAGTAACTTTTTCCAATAAATTGTTCTTATAGGAGTATTTTTAATGCCTATTACTTTTCCCTTATACTTGAATACATCTCATCTCATTATCTCTAGCCGCTTTATCCTTCTACAGGGTCGCAGGCAAGCTGGAGCCTATCCCAGCTGACTACGGGCGAAAGGCGGGGTACACCCTGGACAAGTCGCCAGGTCATCACAGGGCTGACACATAGACACAGACAACCATTCACACTCACATTCACACCTACGGTCAATTTAGAGTCACCGGTTAACCTAACCTGCATGTCTTTGGACTGTGGGAGAAACCGGAGCACCCGGAGGAAACCCACACGGACACAGGGAGAACATGCAAACTCCACACAGAAAGGCCCTCGCCGGCCCCGGGGCTCGAACCCAGGACCTTCTTGCTGTGAGGCGACAGCGCTAACCACTACACCACCGTGCCGCCCACTTGAATACATTTACTACTTAAAATGTACCTATACTCCATTACATTAAACTACATACTTCTCGCTACTTTTATTTAATTTATTGATTGACTTTTTTCTTGGGGATATGTTCACTGTCTTACATTTAACATTTAGATTTATACTTAAGATTTACACTGTAACTTTAAACTGTTCTTTGATCTGAACTGCTATCAGAATGTATCAGGATGGCCTCAAATGTTCCAAAAATCATGCACTCACTCCTTCCAGCTTGTCCCACTTATGTGCGTGGAGTCACTGCCATGTGGATCAATAGAGCATAGTTTTACACCAGATGCCCTTCCTGCCATAACCCTCCCATTTCTAGGCTTGGGAAACAACCATTTACACTTATGGACAAATTAGAGTAACCAGTTAACTGAACTGGATGTCTTTGGATTGTGGGGGAAACCAGAGCACCCAGAGGAAACCCACACAGACACAGAGAAAACATGCAAACTCCCTGCAGAAAGGCCCCCACCAGCCACTGGACTCGAACGCAGAATCTTCTCGCTGTGATGTGACAGTGCTAGCCACTGTACCACTGTGCCACCCCCTCAAACATTCCAAAAATGTCAGACAGAAAGGAAAATTAATCATTTTACATATGGTACACCATTGTCATGGTGCTGTGCAGTTTGTTCTTAATTTTTTAAAAACTTGAAAAACTTCTCCTCAGATAACCGCTGAATACTGGAAGGGTAGTGTTCATGTGGAAAAGTCTGAAAATGAAATACAATAGATACTATTTCAAACAGTGCAAGGAAAAAACATGACACTTCCACAGGCAAAGACAAATACTGTAGATGATTTCCTTTTTGTCTGCTTCTTTAGGGACAAAAATGTCCTTGCCACATATTATTTTTATGGCATGATGCATAAAAGCTGCTATCATGAAAACCAGTGGCCCACATCATGTAAATAATAAATTTATGGCATCATATTTGTACAGTGGGGCAAAAAAGTATTTAGTCAGCCACCAATTGTGCAAGTTCTCCCACTTAAAGAGATGAGAGAGGCCTGTAATTTTCATCATAGGTACACTTCAACTATGAGAGACATAATGGGGGGAAAGAATCCAGGAAATCACATTGTAGGATTTTTAATGAATTAAGAGTAAAATAAGTATTTGGTCACTGTAGAGGTTCTCACACGGGGTGGAGCACAGGAAGACTGCAAGACAGAGTTCAGGTTCATAAAGCGTTCTTTTTTATTGTTACACTTTTCAGTCTAACATATAATCATAGACGCGCGCGCGCACACACAACTGGCGTCTCGTTCCAGGGAGAGACTCCTCTGTTCTCGTTCTCCCTCCTTAAGTAGGGCGCGGTCACTGGGAAGACACACAAACACAGGTTAATTGCCGTCAGGTGTAGTGATTCTGCCACTTACCTTCCCTGACTCCGCCCTCCTGTCACAGACCAATGCTTGACCACGCCCCCGCTGCCACATACCCCCACCGCCCGACTCAGGCCGGGCAGCTGTCCGGCCTGCAGCCGACTCCCCCCCCCCCCCTTGACGGGAGAGGAAGTCCGCCACAACCATCTGCGCCCCCGGCCTGTGGATCACCTTGAAGTTAAAGGGTTGGAGTGCCAGATACCAATGGGTGATCCGCGCATTGGCATCCTTCATGCGGTGGAGCCACTGGAGGGGCGTGTGGTCCGAACAGAGGGTGAAAGGGCATCCCAGCAGGTAGTAACGGAGGGCGAGGACCGCCCACTTGATTGCCAAGCACTCTTTTTCAATCGTGCTGTATCGCCCCTCATGCACCGACAGCTTCCTACTGATGTATAAGACTGGGCGGTCTTCCCCCTCCACCTCCTGGGACAAAACAGCCCCCAGCCCTCTGTCTGATGCATCCGTCTGTAACATAAAAGGGAGAGAAAAGTCAGGGGAGTGTAAAAGTGGCCCCCCACACAGTGTAGCCTTTAACTCAGAAAAAGCCCGCTGGCATTGCTCCGTCCACTGGACCGGATCTGGTGCCCCCTTTTTAGTCAAATCAGTCAGCGGGCTGGTGACGTCCGAATAATTAGGGATAAACCTACGATAATAGCCAGCCAGCCCCAGGAACTGTCTCACCCCCTTTTTGGTCTTGGGCCTCGGGCAGGCCGCAATTGCTGCTGTCTTGTTAATTTGGGGTGAGGACGAGACACAGGAGGAGAGGGAGAGAGAGAGAGAGAGAGAAGAGGAGGGGAGGGGAGAGAAGAGACTGTCGGTTGTCCTGCTGCCGGGACAGCCGCCAAATGGTCCTCTGCCAGCTTAATTGCCTGATCCAGAGACGCCGGGCAGTGGCACTGGACCCACTCCGCGGTTCCTGTGGGCAAGCGTGCGATGAACTGTTCCAGTACCACCTGGTCGATGATCCCCTCGGCATCGCGGTTGTTGGCCCTCAACCACCGCCAGCAGGTGTCCCGGAGTTGCTGGCCAAACGCAAACGGCCGTCCGACTTCCTCCAAGTGCAAAGCATGGAAGCGCTGACGCTGCTGCTCGGGGGTGTGCCCCACACGCTGGAGGACGGCCTGGCGAAGGTCTGCGTAGGCCAGCCGGCGGTCGGCGGGGAGCTGTAGCGCGGCCAGCTGCGCCTCTCCCGTTAGCAGGGGGAGAAGGCGCGCCACGCGCTGCTCCATCAGCCACCCCGAGGTCTCTGCGACTTGCTCAAAGAGCGTGAGGAATGCCTCGGGGTCGTCCTGCGGGCCCATCTTTGTTGGGGATGGGCCCGCGATGGGAGGGTTGGTAGACCCCGCAGACGCGAGGAGGTGCCGGAACGTCTGACGATCTTCTTGCTGGGCCAACACCAGGGCCTCGAACCGCTGTTCCTGCTCCTTTCGGAGGGTGACTAGCGCCTGGTGCTGGCTTTGCTGGGCCATGGCAAGGGCGTGGATCAGGTCGGCGAACGGGGAAGACTCCATGGGGCTGTTCTGCGCTCCAGAAATTGTCCCGGGTTTCAGCACCACTGTAGAGGTTCTCACACAGGGGCGGAGCACAGGAAGACGGCAAGACAGAGTTCAGGTTCATAAAGCGTTCTTTTTTTATTGTTACACTTTTCAGTCTAACATATAATCATAGGCGCGTGCACGCACACACACACACAACTGGCATCTCGTTCGGGGGAGAGACTCCTCTGTTCTCGTTCCCCCTCCTTAAGTAGGGCGCGGTCACTGGGAAGACACACAAACACAGGTTAATTGCCATCAGGTGTAGTGATTCTGCCACTTACCTTCCTTGACTCCCAGACCGATGCTTGACCACGCCCCCGCTGCCACAGTCACCTACAAACAAGCAAGATTTCTGGCTCTCACAGACCTGGAACAACTTCTTTAAGAGGCTCCTCTGTCCTCCACTCGTTACCTGTATTAATGGCACCTGTTTGAACTCATTATCAGTATAAAAGACACCTGTCCACAACCTCAAACAGTCACACTCCAAACTCCACTATGGCCAAGACCAAAGAGCTGTCAAAGGACACCAGAAACAAAATTGTAGACCTGCACCAGGATGGGAAGACTGAATCTGCAATAGGTAAGCAGCTTGGTGTGAAGAAATCATCTGTGGGAGCAATTATTAGAAAATGGAAGACATACAAGACCACTGATAATCTCCCTCGATCTGGGGCTCCACGCAAGATCTCACCCTGTGAGGTCAAAATGATCACAAGAATGGTGAGCAAAAATCCCAGAACACACGGGGGGACCTAGTGAATGACCTGCAGAGAGCTGGGACCAAAGTAACAAAGGCTACCATCAGTAACACACTACGCTGCTAGGGACTCAAATCCTGCAGTGCCAGACGTGTCCCCCTGCTTAAGCCAGTACATGTCCAGGCCCATCTGAAGTTTGCTAGAGAGCATTTGGATGAACCAGAAGAGGATTGGGAGAATGTCATATGGTCAGATGAAACCAAAATAGAACTTTTTGGTAAAAACTCAACTTGTCGTGTTTGGAGGAGAAAGAATGCTGAATTGCATCCAAAGAACACCATACCTACTGTGAAGCATGGGGGTGGAAACATCATGCTTTGGGGCTATTTTTCTGCAAAGGGACCAGGACGACTGATCCATGTAAAGGAAAGAATGAATGGGGCCATGTATCGTGAGATTTTGAGTGAAAACCTCCTTCCATCAGCAAGGGCATTGAAGATGAAACGTGGCTGGGTCTTTCAGCATGACAATGATCCCAAACACACCGCCCGGGCAACGAAGGAGTGGCTTCGTAAGAAGCATTTCAAGGTCCTGAAGTGGCCTAGCCAGTCTCCAGATCTCAACCCCATAGAAAATCTTTGGAGGGAGTTGAAAGTCCGTGTTGCCCAGCAACAGCCCCAAAACATCACTGCTCTAGAGGAGATCTGCATGGAGGAATGGGCCAAAATACCAGCAACAGTATGTGAAAACCTTGTGAAGACTTACAGAAAACATTTGACCTCTGTCATTGCCAACAAAGGGTATATAACAAAGTATTGAGATGAACTTTTGTTATTGACCAAATACTTATTTTCCACCATAATTTGCAAATAAATTCTTTAAAAATCAGACAATGTGATTTTCTGGATTTTTTTTTTCATTTTGTCTCTCATAGTTGAGGTATACCTATGATGAAAATTACAGGCCTCTCTCATCTTTTTAAGTGGGAGAACTTGCACAATTGGTGACTGACTAAATACTTTTTTGCCCCACTGTATGTGAATAATAGATGCATAACACTATCGTGTCTTCTACCTGACCACACGTGGAACACTTGTATGCATGCATAAACCTTAAGCATTACTATAGATTACTGCTCCATCAATTGATCTCAAATTTTCATCACTTAGCATTAATAGAGACAATACAAAAATGTAATGCATTGGCAAATACTCATTTTATATGAGTAGCTACTTGGTTAATGAAGGTCAGTGTTTCTAGCCTACCATTATTCTTGGTATTCTCTCATCCATGCAGCAATGCATTTACAGCAGTGTCGGCTGGTAGTCTTTCAAACAGGGGAGGCTGGTCGGTTACGATATTTCCAGATTTTAAAAGAAAAAAGAAAAAACACATCAATTTTGCCCATACTCTTGCCTCTGATCTGGCTGATTGTTGGCAGGGTCACAAACTGTGAAATAACAGGTTCTTTTGGCCCATTAGCCTACTGTCCAATATACATGATGGTGGTGTTGGGGGGGGGGGTATATTTTAACATTTTATATTTTAAAATTGTGGCATGTTGTTTAAAAATTGATCATTATTGAAAGCAGCTCTTTGTCAGGAACCTCAGCAGTAACAGCAGAGTGTTCTGGAATAGGCACAAGCACTGACCTTGGGGAGCCAAACATAGAGCTGGGTGCCACACATTTCATTCAATGACACTTTCCCTATATTTTACTTATTTTGACTGAGAAATGTTTTATTGACAATTTTGATAACCCTTCACTTTTAACCCAGGTCTGTAGTGTGAAATGTTCTCGGCTGTGTTTTTGTTTAAAAATGTTTTCCAAATTGTAGCTGTGTTTAATTCATATCCAGAGAAATATATATTCTAATATAATATACTCAGCATAAACATTTTAAATAGTGTCCTGTCTTCTTATAAGACAGTTCTTTGATGCCATAGGTGTTTTTAAATAAAGCTGACGGTTTATTCCAATAACATAAACAAAGGCGGTTCTTCATTAAACGTTGTCACAAATCAACATAAAGTCAAATAATAAGTCATTGAATAACCAAAACAAACATTAACCATCAAGTTGTTATTTTTGCTCTTTCTGGTTTAAAAACCTTTGTGCCTGCTGGCGTCTCCACGTTCCACAGTCCACCATTTCCAGCAAGTGCCTTGTCTAAACCTGTGCTCCTACTGTAATTAAGCACAGGTGCGTTAATTACATCCTTCCTGTACCGGGCTCCACTCAAGGTCAAGCCATGGTTCCAACATGTATTCTACCTTTTGGCCAGCAGGTGTAAAACAGAAAGTAAAGAAATGGCTCCTACATACCGACCCTCTTATTGGTACCAGGCAAAGGTACAATAACAACAAACAAAACATGGAACCATACCACAGAAGAATTCATCAACTCACTCAAATCATCATATTGCACAACAAACATCAGTTTCTCTCCAACAACACCTTTTCGTGCCCCCCTTTTTTTTTTTTTTTTACAAAAATTCGTTTCAAATGTCCATGATTGCAATGTCTTTTCAAGAGCTCACATACATGAGAGTACTTGTAAAGCATTTGAACACAGTTCATGTGCCATAAGAGGCATGGTAACAAGAGTCCATTGTGTATGTTCTGCATGTGTCTGTGTATGTATACGACACTCATGTGTGCATGAATAGATCCATAGATCAGTCCATGTGCGCTTGTGAAGACTGGAGCCATCAGTAAACGCGTCAGTCCATACAATGATTCCAAGTACTTGGTCAATCATTTTGCTTCATTCATGTTATTCACATGTCACATTATTCATGTTTACATGTCATTCTCAAACAACAAACAAATCTTTGTGATAGGTCTTTCAATGACATTTGTTTTTGTTTTCAGGGTCACGCTACGTACCACCCCCTTTGAATCTTTCTTTGTGTCAATAACCCTCCCCAACATCCAAGATGCCCTAGGGGCAATAGGATCAGCAACTAACACAACATCACCACACATGTAATTGCGTTTCTTTTTCAACCATTTCTGCCTTTCTTGTAAGGTAGGAAGATATTCCCTAACCCATTGTTTCCAGAATATATCTGACAAGTATTGTACTTGTTTCCATCTGCGTTTACTGTAGGTATCTGATTTCTGAAACACACCAGGAGGTAGTGTGGGTTGACCTTTGAGAAGTAAGAGGTGGTTTGGTGTTAAAGGTTCAAGGTCATTATGACTGTCTGAGACGGTGGTAAGTGGACGACTATTAAGGATGGCTTCTACTTCACAAAGGAATGTGTGAAGGGATTCATCATCTAGTGTTGATCTTTGGTCAAGGCTAGAAGTGTTTGTTTCACCTGTTTTATTAACCTTTCCCAGACCCCTCCATAGTGTGAGGCGGCAGGTGGGTTATAAATCCATTCTATGCCCTTCTGCTGTAGAGTGACGTGAAGTTGGTGACTTTTGTTCCATTCTTTTATGGCGGTCCTAAGTTCACGGTCAGCTGAAATCAGGTTGCTTCCATTGTCTGACCTTATCTGTTGCACCTGACCTCTTCTGCTCACAAACCTACGGACTGCATTGATACATGAGTCAGTGTCAAGTGAATTGGCTATTTCTAAATGAACTGCTCTGGTTGTGAGGCATGTGAAAATAACACCGTATCTTTTTACTTCACTGCGTCCCTTTTTCACTATTATTGGGCCGAAGTAATCTACTCCAGCATAGGTAAAGGGCGGTGAATCTAGAGTTACCCTTTCCTTTGGCAGGTCTGCCATCTTTTGCTCTCCGAGGTGTGAATGTTGTCGTCTGCAAAACACACATTCTGATCTGATCCTTCTGGCCAGAGAGTTTGCTGATGGTATCCAGTACTGCTGTCTTAGTTTGGCTAACATGTGGTTTCTTCCACAGTGCCCTCAATGTTCATGAATGTGTTTTAACAACACCTTGGACACATGATGGTTCTTTGGGAGGATCACAGGGTGTTTCTGACACTCTGGCATGGCCAATCTGTGTAACCTTCCCTCTGTTAGAAGAAGCACATCTTGCAGCATTGGATCTAGCTTACGAATGTGGCTTTGACGACTCACATGAGCATTTTCCATTTGTAGGGTTTCCATTTCATTGGGAAACGCTTCCAGTTGGGTATAATGTACGATTGCCTTTTCTCCTCTTTTGAGGTCATTCAATGTTATAGGTTGTATGGTCATGCATTTCCTCGCCATTTTCACTCAAGGCCAAGCCATGGTTCCAACATGTATTCTACCTTTTGGCCAGCAGGTGTAAAACAGAAAGTAAAGAAATGGCTCCTACAAATTGATTCTATATTTTTGGTCCATCCATGACATATTACTAAAGTAGCCTATTTACTGTTGTTGATGTGGGTCACCACCATATCAGTATTATTTAAAAGAAAATTCTGCCCTCCTTTCTTTTTCTAGAAAATGTTCAGTTACCCTGTCATGGAACATGTTGCCATGGCCAACAATACATTTTCCTCGTCACTGAACTTGCTGTTAGCCAATTCACTTTCTCGTACCAGGAGAGCTGAAAGAAACGAGTATTATTCCCTACCTTTTTCACCAAGTCAATTTGAGGCATTGGTCTACCCTGCTCTTTAATTTTAATTTTTTTCCTCGAAAGGAAGACTGGCAAATGGCTTCGCCAAAATTAAATCAGCAATGCTTGGCATCCATGCGCAGCTTTCTTGCTAGCTGACTAGCCCCCTCAAGTTCAAGTTCAGTCACTCAAATAAATGAAATTTCTGGAACTAAGATAGCAAACTTGACAACATTATATTTACACTTTATTTACAATGAAAATATATACAAACTAAAAAAGCTGGTAGAAACCATATGTAATGAATGAAATCGAAATGTAAGCTGATCTCTTACAATACACCACAGCACTTGCGAATCCGCATGGGACTGAACTGAAATTCACCGCTGCCTGTCTATATTTGAACCGAGCTGTCAATCAAAGAAAATATCCGGAAGCTTTCACCAATCACCAGTCTCCTCGCGGAAAGCTTTGCCATGTCCCTCCCACTGTGAGGCTGGGAGTCCATGGGAGTCCATGGGCGGGCGTTTTCGCAGTATTTGTCCAATAATCGTCTTGCATTTTGATATTGAAAGCGCATAGCTCCCAAATGCCATTGAAGTCCACTGAGGCTGGGCTGCATCGCGTTGTCACGAGGGGGAAAAACTCACGCACACATTAGGCGAACTGGGGAAAGTTATAACGGAATGATTTCGCACTGTAGTTGGGTTGAGCACATACAGTGGTGCTTGAAAGTTTGTGAACCCTTTAGAATTTTCTATATTTCTGCATAAATATGACCTAAAACATCATCAGATTTTCACACAAGTCCTAAAAGTAGATAAAGAGAACCCAGTTAAACAAATGAGACAAAAATATTATACTTGGTCATTTATTTATTGAAGAAAATGATCCAATATTACATATCTGTGAGTGGCAAAAGTATGTGAACCTCTAGGATTAGCAGTTAATTTGAAGGTGAAATTAGAGTCAGGTGTTTTCAATCAATGGGATGACAATCAGGTGTGAGTGGGCACCCTGTTTTATTTAAAGAACAGGGATCTATCAAAGTCTGATCTTCACTACACATGTTTGTGGAAGTGTATCATGGCACGAACAAAGGAGATTTCTGAGGACCTCAGAAAAAGTGTTGTTGATGCTCATCAGGCTGGAAAAGGTTACAAAACCATCTCTAAAGAGTTTGGACTCCACCAATCCACAGTCAGACAGATTGTGTACAAATGGAGGAAATTCAAGACCATTGTTACCCTCCCCAGGAGTGGTCGACCAACAAAGATCACTCCAAGAGCAAGGCGTGTAATAGTCGCCGAGGTCACAAAGGACCCCAGGGTAACTTCTAAGCAACTGAAGGCCTCTCTCAAATTGGCTAATGTTGATGTTCATGAGTCCACCATCAGGAGAACACTGAACAACAATGGTGTGCATGGCAGGGTTGCAAGGAGAAAGCCACTGCTCTCCAAAAAGAACATTGCTGCTCATCTGGAGTTTGCTAAAGAGCACGTGGACAAGCCAGAAGGCTATTGGAAAAATATTTTGTGGACGGATGAGACCAAAATAGAACTTTTTGGTTTAAATGAGAAGCGTTATGTTTGGAGAAAGGAAAACACTGCATTCCAGCATAAGAACCTTATCCCATCTGTGAAACATGGTGATGGTAGTATCATGGTTTGGGCCTGTTTTGCTGCATCTGGACCAGGACGGCTTGCCATCATTGATGGAACAATGAATTCTGAATTATACCAGCGAATTCTAAAGGAAAATGTCAGGACATCTGTCCATGAACTGAATCTCAAGAGAAGGTGGGTCATGCAGCAAGACAACAACCCTAAGCACACAAGTCGTTCTACCAAAGAATGGTTAAAGAAAAATAAAGTTAACGTTTTGGAATGGCCAAGTCAAAGTCCTGACCTTAATCCAATGGAAATGTTGTGGAAGGACCTGAAGCGAGCAGTTCATGTGAGGAAACCCACCAACATCCCAGAGTTGAAGCTGTTCTGTACGGAGGAATGGGCTAAAATTCCTCCAAGCCGGTGTGCGGGACTGATCAACAGTTACCGCAAACGTTTAGTTGCAGTTATTGCTGCACAAGGGGGTCACACCAGATACTGAAAGCAAAGGTTCACATACTTTTGCCACTCACAGATATGTAATATTGGATCATTTTCCTCAATAAATAAATGACCAAGTATAATATTTTTGTCTTATTTGTTTAACTGGGTTCTCTTTATCTACTTTTAGGACTTGTGTGAAAATCTGATGATGTTTTAGGTCATATTTATGCAGAAATATAGAAAATTCTAAAGGGTTCACAAACTTTCAAGCACCACTGTATATTTCTATGATTCTGGATCTGAAATAGCAATGTTATAAGGTCGGCTATAACACAAGCCTAGTGCAATTCATCCTACACGATGTTCGTCATTTTTAGAGGAGGCTGAGCATCCCTCGTTGTCTTAGAACAATCGCCCATGATTTACAGTATATACTTATAGTTATTGTTAAGTGTTTCTCTTGTAGCACACCTTTGTACTGCATACCTCTCTGCATACAAGAAGAAAATAATTTCTGAATGCCTTGTGCTTTGAGAAATGTTCAAATTTCTCATGTTGCAGTCTCAAAGCTGTAACCTTTAGCTCCCTATATGCAATATTGTTCACACCTGTGGGTAAAACAAGTGGATTCATATGTCCATTGGGATTTCATGGTAAACAAGATGTGCAAACATTTCACTGAAAGTTCATTACAGTCATGCTCTGTTAGGAAATGTTGATCTGTAGATGAGTGACATTCATCAGTGACTTGCTAGTTCATGGCAGAAGGGAATGTGACAGATTTGGTGAAGGAAGAGAAAGAAACTGCAATGTGCACTGAACTGTACTCTTTTCATTATCCTGCTACCAATCAATAAAAGCTGCATTTCTTGCCAACAGAACACACACACACACACACACACACACACACACACACACACACACACACACACACACACACACAAAAGCATTACCTAAGAGAGCGAAAAAGAGGGTGGGGGGATTCTTTTGGCTCTGACTGAGGATAAGGCACTTCATTCTCACAGAAACCAATCTTGTATTTATTTTCTGCAATGGTGAAAGTACTAACAGGGTCAATATGCTGTTAATAATGATCTGCTGCTTTGAGTATTGATTCTTTCATTCATTTTCAGGAACTGCTTTATTCTGGGAGAACTGGAGCCTATACCGAGTTACAAAGCAGAAGTACACCCTGGATGAGATGACAATTTACAGCAGGGCATTTGGCAATGCATTTAAGGATTTTATATAATATAGTGGTGCTTGAAAGTTTGTGAACCCTTTAGAATTTTCTATATTTCTGCATAAATATGACCTAAAACATCATCAGATTTTCACACACATTCTAAAAGTAGATAAAGAGAACCCAGTTAAACAAATGAGACAAAAATATTATAAATTTAGAATTCAAATTCTAAAGGAAAATGTCAGGACATCTGTCCATGTACTGAATCTCAAGAGAAGGTGGGTCATGCAGCAAGACAACGACCCTAAGCACACAAGTCGTTCTACCAAAGAATGGTTAGAGAAATATAGAAAATTCTAAAGGGTTCACTGAAAGTTCATTACAGTCATGCTCTGTTAGGAAATGTTGATCTGTAGATGAGTGACATTCATCAGTGACTTGCTAGTTCATGGCAGAAGGTAATGTGACAGATTTAGTGAAGGAAGAGAAAGAAACTGCAATGTTATACTTGGTCATTTATTTACTGAGGAAAATGATCCAATATTATATATCTGTGAGTGGCAAAAGTATGTGAACCTTTGCTTTCAGTATCTGGTGTGAGCCCCTTGTGCAGCAATAACTGCAACTAAACGTTTCCGGTAACTGTTGATCAGTCCTGCACACCGACTTGGAGGAATTTTAGCCCATTCTTCCGTACAGAACAGCTTCAACTCTGGGATGTTGGTGGGTTTCCTCACATGAACTGCTCAATTCAGGTCCTTCCACAACATTTCAATTGGATTAAGGTCAGGACTTTGACTTGGTCATTCTAAAACATTAACTTTATTCTTCTTTAACCATTCTTTGGGAGAACGACTTGTGTGCTTAGGGTCGTTGTCTTGCTGCATGACCCACCTTCTCTTGAGATTCATTTCATGGACAGATGTCCTGACATTTTCCTTTAGAATTTGCTGGTATAATTCAGAATTCATTGTTCCATCAATGATGGCAAGCCATCCCGGCCCAGATACAGCAAAACAGGCCCAAACCATGATACTACCACCATCATGTTTCACAGATGGGATAAGGTTCTTATGCTAGAATGCAGTGTTTTCCTTTCTCCAAACATAAGGCTTCTCCTTTATACCAAAAAGTTCTATTCGGTCTCATCCGCCCACAAAACATTTTTCCAATAGCCTTCTGGCTTGTCCATGTGATCTTTAGCAAACTGCAGATGAGCAGCAATGTTCTTTTTGGAGAATAGTGGCTTTCTCCTTGCAACCCTGCTATGCACACCATTGTTGTTCAGTGTTCTCCTGATGGTGGACTCATGAACGTTAACATTAGCCAAGGTGAGAGAGGCCTTCAGTTGCTTAGAAGTTACCCCGGGGTCCTTTGTGACCTCGCCGACTATTACACGCCTTGCTCTTGGAGTGATCTTTGCTGGTCGACCACTCCTGGGGAGGTTAACGATGGTCTTGAATTTCCTCCATTTGTACACAGTCTGTCTGATTGTGGACTGGTGGAGTCCAAACTCTTTAGAGATGGTTTTGTAACCTTTTTCCAGCCTGATGAGCATCAACAACACTTTTTCTGGGTTTCTCATAAATCTCATTTGTTCATGCCATGATACACTTCCACAAACGTGTTGTGAAGATCAGACTTTGATAGATCCCTGTTCTTTAAATAAAACAGGGTGCCCACTCACACCTGATTGTCATGCCATTGATTGAAAACACCTGACTCTAATTTCACCTTCAAATTAACTGCTAATCCTAGAGGTTCATATACTTTTGCCACTCACAGATATGTAATATTGGATCATTTCCTCAATAAATAAATGACCAAGTATAATATTTTTGTCTCGTTTGTTTAACTGGGTTCTCTTTATCTACTTTTAGGACTTGTGTGAAAATCTGATGATGTTTTAGGTCATATTTATGCAGAAATATAGAAAATTCTAAAGGGTTCACAAACTTTCAAGCTATATATATATATATATATATATATATATATATATTAGCTCTTAGGTCCACTAACCATTGGGCATCGGTGTTGTGTGATGCCTTTCTTTCCCATATGTCTTTCCAGTATTTTTCCACCTCAGCTCTTGGTGGGTCTGACCGGTTGTTGTTCCCCTGCCACTGAGAGTACACCTTGGCTGGTTCAGTAGAGAACAGCTTGTTTATTCTCCTGGCCTCTCCCTCCTTGCTGTATCTCTTCAACCGGGTGGCCAGAGCTGTTAGTCGCTGTTTGGCAGTTTCGATTGCCTCTGGTATGGAGAGTGAGTTGTACTTCCTGGGTGCCCCTTTATTCACCATGTTCCCTTTCTGTAGTTCAGCTAGCTGGCTAACTTCTCTCCGTGCTGCCTTTATCTTGGCCTCTAATCATCTCTTCCATGGTGGATACTGTTTTATGTCCCTAGCCCACCTTGTGTCCAAGCATCTCCATGATTACTGTTGCTGTACTGTGTATCAGCTTGTTGGTCTCAGTGATGGTTCTTGTGGAGATTGTCTTCAGAGCAGCATTCACATCTACTAGTAGATCTTCTGAAGGTACTTGGCAACTCAGCTTCGGTATTCGTCGGGGGCTCCAGGTTTCCAGTTGGGTCACAATCTTCCTTCTCAGGTCAGCAGCTCGTGTGTTGAGGCTGTTAGCTGTTGGGGCCTGGTACCCAATCTCTGGTTGTGGGGATGATGATGACATCTCCCAGCTGACCTGTCTTCCTGGCTCCCCCTTGCCGTAGCATCGTTGTTGTATTTCATTAATCTCTAGTTGTGATAGTAGATTTAGTAGAGTAGTTGGAACACTGGGAAACACAACAAAAGCTGTTTCTTTGTTAGCCTTGATTGTGGATTTCGAAGTATCCAATGGTCCCACATTGTATCCCCTCATTGTATAGTAGCATTCCAGCAAATCCATATTTTCTGTCCTCGTCCATCGATGTCTTGTTGCAGTAGCCCATTTCTCATCAGTTTGCCCTGGT